>NW_026621945.1:0-34693 GCF_003711565.1 Takifugu flavidus | reverse complement strand
GTTTAAATTAACTGTTGAGATCATTGAAATTACAGAGAAACAAATATATTGTTGCTGCATTGTCCTTATGAAACAATTTTAAATGCATGTGAAATTCACTTGTATCATAATGAGATCAGAAGTTCAGCATTCTACAAAATCAGTCATCATATATATTTTAGGCCATTTGGTATTTATATATTCGTGCAAAAGGAATCCAAAATGTTTTCTTATTTGTAGTTCTTTTTTTACTACAAAAAACATTGAAAGTTTCCTACAAGTATTTTCTTAATTTAAATTCTGAGGTAAAAATCTTGTTCTCCAGCATTCTTCTCAAAATTTCTGCCTCAATGTTGTTGTCATGATTCATTCCGGTGTGACAGCGCTCCCTCTGGTGATGTTGTGTTGATGCTCTGAGGGTTTTGTTCAGCTCCACTGATGGGTTGTGTTATTGTGTATCTGGCACATTAATACACAGCAGTGTCTTCAGGCTGCACATTCACTCCATTTAGAGTCACTGTGTTGCTGGAAGAGTCTAAACTGATGCTGAACTTGTTCTTCAGGGAAGCTTTGTAGCTTGGGGTGGATCCAACACTATTCCATCCAATCCACTCCAGTCCTTTCCCTGCAGGCTGTCTGATCCAGCTTGTCCAGTAGCTGCTGAGAGAATAAGAGACCTGACAGGTGATAGTCAGACGCTGACCTGGCTGCACAGTCACAGAGGCTGGCTGTGTCAACTGTTCACACTTCACACCTGTGAAACAACAAAGAAAATAGTGAAGATAAAATCACACTAAAACAGATAAACTGCTGACTTTGACAAATCCACAGAGAGAGACTCACATCCAGCTGCCAACAGCAGCAGCAGAGCTACAGAGACATGGTTGGTATTGAAGCTGATCTGATGGGAGCTTCTCTTCTTCTGCTGCAGCTGACAGCAGGATGTCAAGTCTTTATAGCAGACGGACAGGAAGTTCCCTTTGCATAGAGACGAACATTGACGGGAAATAAAAGAAGCATCAGGGGTTACAATACAGTTCTATCATTATTAATACCTAAAAATTATTATATGTGTTGACCAATAAGGCATAAAAGTTGTGAAAATGGCAACTATCCAATAAATGTCAACAGATGAGAAGAAGAAAACAGGGAGTGTTAAACACACGTTTTCTCAGTCTCATTGTGTTGGTTCCATTTGTCATGTTCTACCTTTAAAATGTTGCACTGCCCCTCTTGGTTATATTCAGAAACCTGAATAAAATATGTTCTTTCAAAAGAAAATCTATTTATTTTTAGGACATTCGCTGCAACTGTATTAATGTTGTTGTTTTTATTTTTTTTAAATTCAAACTAATGAAGGACCAGAGTGTTTCAATTGTATGTTTTATTGTGATTTTTATCACTATTGCACTTGTAGATTATACCCTGTGAGTCTTCTATTGTCTATGATTTTCTAATTCATTTGCACAGCATCAGTTTGATTATCACTTTTTTGAGTTTCTCTCAAAATAAATATATTTTATTTGCCTGTTTTGAACTGATTTTGACAGTTTAACTTGTTGAAATCATAACAACTTCTAAATGATAACTAATAATTTCTGACCAACTATTCTTTCGTGCCAAATTAACAGTACTCTATTTTCTGCATTGAAATTATTTTAATTATGACATTTTTTTGTATTATTTTCAAGTAAATAAATAATACAATGAATAAGATACAAGAATATGCAAATTCAACTTTAATAAACAGACAGACAGACAGACAGGTCGATCAATCAGCCAACCAATCATTCAATCAAACACATTTTTATTGAAGGTTGAACAAGACTTTTACCAAAATCTAATAAGTCTGATTTTTACGCTTGATATTAAATGTGAAGAAATTGTCTTTTTTTTTAGCATGATTGTATTATTGCTGCTAATATTCTTGTGCTGGGATGGAGGGTTTCACTCATGATCAATGTTCCCTCTAAACTGCGCGCTTGCTCAATCGCGCACTGCTTGCACATACTCAGCGCACAAGAAAATCTATGCAGCGTACAAAATAAAATTCAACAGAAACGTATTATTAATATCTAATTTTAGAACTGATATAATCTAGTTAATTAGACAAGTAATATTGTTTTCTGTACCATTTCGCAACGTAACTCAATGAGCGACAGGTGTCCAGCCAATAATCCGATACAGTTCACTTACGCTACGCAGCCAATCAGCATTGACAGTGTTTGCGTATGTGCCCTGCCTTTACTCGCCGTGCACGTTAGCTAGCTAACAGCAGTGCAGCGGAGTTAAGAGATGCAAATGCTAATCCTTTATCATGGCGAAACGAACGGGCAGAGACACATCCACTCATCAAGCCAAAGTAAAAAAGAAATGCGGTTCTTTTAAGATGGAATGGCTGTCGGAGTTTGTGCAAATAGAAGAACAAGCGGTGAAACTGATTGAGATTTTTTCCTTTTCTAGGACTCTTCCTATGGTTAAAGCAGGACTCTCACATATAACATAGTAGTACACATCTCATGAACAACAAGATTTTTGTCTTTTTCATTTTATGTACTGCTGTCATTTGATTCTTTAATAAGCCATGTAACTTGCTATGATCCAAGGTTTTGAACAAGCGTGATACTGGTGTGTGGCCACAGTGTACCCATCTGATGTTGCTCACAGTGGTCCTCAGTGTGCTCAGGGAACTTGTGTGTCTGCTCAGACACATGAAAAATTGAAATGATAAAAACCACATTAACTGTCACAGAGACATCTGACTTTGTGTGTTCTGCTGCCACCTTTTGGTCTAAATGTACAAATATCCTGTGGAATTTCAGAAAAAACTCTCTGCTCTCTTCAACCAGTGTTTGGCACAGTAATACACAGCAGAGTCCTCCAGATTTAGACTGAACAGTCTCAGATAAGCCATACTGTTGATGTTGTCTTTAGTGATTTCTCAACATCCTTTCACACTGCCAGCATAGTTGTTCCTGCTGGTATCAGTGAAGCCCTCACCGATCCACTCAAGTCCTTTTCCAGGATCCTGTCTGATCTAGTTCATACTAGACCTAAATGTGAAGTCAGATCTCCGTCAGTACAGTTGGAGGGTCTCCCATGCTTTTTCATGACTGAACTGGAAGGAATGGACTCCATACTCTGACCAGAACCACCAGTAGAGAAGAAATGACAGTTAGAAGAAAGTTGGTGGTCTGGGAGAGTCACCGTCTCTCAGCAGTGTCAGACAGCAGCAAACTCACAGGACAGAGAGTCAGTGAGCAGCATCAGCAGAGAGAGTGTTCAACATACTGATGCTGGAGATGTGACCTGTCATGCAGCAGAGAGAGAACAAGAGCAGTCAGCAGGACAGACGTCCACCAGACACTGAAGATTTGCATCAGGGTATCAGGAGGACAGGCTCAAACAGGCTCAAACAGGCTCAGGAAACCATCCAACAGTTAGTACTCTCTAATGACTGTTTGACCCAAAGACTAACAATTCAGCCGATGCTAAATAATGTTTTTATGAGTTTGGATGGAAAAAAAATATTGAACGCAATTTATTAAAAACAAGAATATTTACTGGTTTATTTATTCTATTATTCTATTATTATAAAGTCAGGTGCAGAGAACACCACTGACAGTCTGATGTGATGGTTTTATAGCTGAGGAACAAAGAAGAACTCTGAATTTGCATAGAATCAAACATGTGGAGCATCACTGTTGACCAAATAGAGCCAGTAGGAGAGTGGAAACCTACAGTCAAATCATGTTTTACATGCAAAAACAGTTTTGGAAGAAATTCAGATTTATTTCACAATATAAAACCAATTAATGGATCTAGATGAGGAGGACAAGAAAAATCCAAAAGAAAGCTCTGAAATCTAATGAACTGCATCAGGGATCAGCATACAACTGGAAACCTACAGTCAAATCATGTTTTACATGTGAAGGTTTGCTGTTACTTAATTCATTGTAACCTTTAAAGATAATAATGAAATGAAACAAGTGTCACTGGAACTCTCATGTAAATGTTCATCTACTGTAACATTCAAAACTATCTTTAAATTTCATCTAAAACACTTCAAATGTGAGTGTGAAAGAGAAGGGTCAGTGATGTCAGAGGAAACTTTGGCACTCAGATCCTTCAATATTTCTTCATGGAATCTTGAAATAAATTCAACAGACTAACAATGAGTGGTCCCAGGTTTGACACCTTAGGGCCCCCAAAGTATCCAGAGAGGAGGACGACAAAAACACACATATTTTTCAGGAGTTTCCTGGCATCTCTCTGTCCCCTTCCTTTCTCTGATTTTGTTACGATGTGCGGACACGAATCGAGACCCCACATGCAGACACACACGATAGGGTGAGGTTGAAATCAAGTTTACTGAGGTCCAAGTTCAGAACAGAGCCAAAGGGTGCAGGTGAAAGACAAACACAATCAGACTGGAGCAGGCTGGGCAGTGCGAGCAGGCATCCAAGTGGCGATCCGCAGGAAAGACGAACGATTAGTTCCAGACTGGAAACAGGTTAGAGGAAACAAACTTACAAACAGTTATAGGAGCCAGGCTGTACCACGGGGGTAATCAACAAATCAGCGATGAGTGCAGAGTTGAGGAGAACGGCAGGTGTGGATAATGACTGGAGATCGTCTCAGGTGTGCCTAGCTCGCCCAACAGGGGGAGAGTCAGGAAACCGCTCGTTCAACCTGAAATCAAAAAGACACAAAAAGGGGAGGGGGAGAGAGAAAACACCTAATGGTTTTGTCTGTTTTTCCACGTGTTCTTGTCATCCAGGCTGTCTCTTCTCCACGTTCTCTGCCGGTTTTATGTGAAATCTTTGGTCATCGGCTCAACTCAGTTTTCATTCCCGTAGTCATAGTTTTAGATGTCATTTCTTTGCTCATCAGCGCTGTCTCTCTGCCTGCAGACCTGCCAACACCAACTGCTCCTGCTTGTCTGTCAAATCAAAATCAAATCAATCTTTATTTATATAGCGTCTTATACAATCAAAATTGTTTCAAGGCGCTTTCCAGAATCCCAGGGCCTGACCCCAGACAAGCAACAGTGGCAAGGAAAAACCCCTTTAACAGGAAGAAACCTTGAGCAGGACCAGGCTCATGTAGGGGGACCCTCCTACTGATGGCCGGCTGGGTAAAGAGAGAGAGAGGAGAGGAGAGGAGAAGAGAGGAGAGGAGAGGAGAGGAGAGGAGAGGGAGGAGAGGGAGAGGGAAGGGAGAGGAGAGGAGAGAGAGGAGAGGAGAAGGAGGGGCAGGAGAAGAGGAGAGGGAGAGGAGGAGAGGAGAGGAGAGGAGAGGAGAGGAGAGGAGAGGAGAGGCACAGGAGAGCACAGAAACACACACAAAAATACACTATACAATGGGTCAGCGGGGCCGGAGGTCATCATGCAGCTCCGAAGGCGGCGATACCTGTAAATAAACAGAGAGGGGAGGGGGGGGGAGAAGCAGAAAAACTACACAGGAATCAGCATAACTAGTCTGCTTGATGAGGAGGAGGAAAGGAGAGGAGAGGAAACCATGACCCAGGGGGGTGACAGAGGATGGTCAGATGATCATGTTTCCGGACCCGGCAGCCTTGGCCTATAACAGCATAGCTAAGATGTGACCTAACGATTAGACGACCCCCTAAGTATGATAATTTGTCTGTCTATGACAGTAACTGGAACTACAGAATTAGTAACAATAAGCTTTTTCAAAGAGGTAGGTTTTAAGTCTGATCTTAAAAGTAGCGATGGAGTCAGCCTCCCGTACCTGGACAGGGAGCTGGTTCCATAGCAGGGGGGCCTGGTAGCTAAATGCTCGGCTCCCCATTCTACTCCTAGAAACTCTGGGAACCACAAGTAGACCAGCATTCTGAGAGCGGAGCGGTCTATTGGCTGATAAGGTATCACTAGCTCCTCCAGGTAGGATGGAGCTAGGCCTCTGAGGACCTTGTAGGTCAAAAGAAGGGTTTTAAAAATGATTCTAAATTTAACGGGCAGCCAATGAAGTGACGCCATTACAGGAGTTATGTGATCTCTTTTGTCAATACCTGTCAGAACTCTGGCTGTAGCATTTGGATCAAACTGGAGGCTTCTTAAAGAGTTGTTTGGACACCCTGATAATAAAGAATTACAATAGTCCAGCCTGGAAGTAACAAATGCATGGACTAACTTTTCAGCATCAGGCCGCGTCAGTAGCTTCCTGATCTTTGTGATGTTCCTCCGGTGAAAAAAGGCACTTCTAGAGACTAATTTAATGTGTGAGTTGAAGGAGAGATTCTGATCAAAAATTACTCCTAGATTCCACAGAGAGACTAGATATTAATGAGATACCAACTAGAGTGATCATGTGATCTAATCTATCCCTGAGAGGTTCAGGACCAAACACCATGACCTCCGTTTTTCCTGGGTTAAGGAGGAGGAAATTTGAAGACATCCAGGACTTTATGTCTTTAAGATAGGTCTGGAGCTTCACTAACTTCTCTGTCTCCTCTGGTTTCATGGATAAATATAGCTGAGTGTCATCAGCATAACAATGAAAATTTATCCCATGCTGCCGAAAAATGGTGAAGGTGAAGAGGATCCAAGTACAGAACCTTGAGGAACTCCATGGCTAACCCTACTGTATGAGGAGGGGAACACCATGGACATGAGCAAACTGGTATCTATCAGATAAATATGATCTAAATCAGGCTAGTGCTGTCCCTAGTCTGTCTCAGCCTAAATCCTGACTCATTGTGCTTCTTTTCCTGTTGGATATATTCACTGTGGTCCCGTTCAGTCTGCTCCTGTAATTGTTTTCCACCAAATTCTATAAAAGAACACAACTCAATCCAGACAAATTTTGGTTCAATCTATTCCTCCGAATTAATTCATAATGCAAATAAGGTTGTGAAATCAGTTGAATTTTGTAGGAAATCCTCAGGAGTGTGGTGATTAATAAAGTTGTCATTGTAGCATTTTTTAACATAGTTTGTTGGGAAATAAGATGGAGTTGAGGTTATTGTTTTTGCTCAAAGATTGGACCATTGCAGGTTAAAGTAGCTTGACAGAAAAATGCTGGATCAACAAGAATTTATCAACTGTTGTTGAAGTGAACTATTCCATAAGAATAATTTATGTTCAATGAAGGTAGACCCCCAATGTGGGAAGATTTCATCTAAAATATTTAGATACTCCAAAAAACCTCGAGATCAGTCAGTCAAAACTATGCATAATTTACCATCAATACAATATAATTGAGCTACCAGAATATTGAATTATTTGAGAGGGAAATGTGATGTATTCATTACTGATGGGTTTAATAAATACATAAACATATACATTGTTTGGAAATTATTGAAAAGTAAGGAGGTAAATTAAAGATATAAAAGGCATAAATGAATAAAATAAAAACAGTGTTCAGTGTGCACTTCTGCACTTCACAGCAGTAAATATGAGAAGTGGTGTTTTTGTACAGCTGCTCAACTGACTTCAGTCACTGTGACTCTCGAGCACAATAATAAACAGCAGAATCTTCAGTCTTCAGGCTGTTCATCTGCAGATTCAGCTGTGCTCTGTTGTTGTCTCTGGAGATGATAACCCGGCCTTTGACTGACTCACAGTAGTATGTTCTGCTGTCAGTGCCAATAGCACTGATCCACTCCAGTCCTTTTCCAGGAGCCTGTCTGACGCAGTTCATCGAATAACTGCTGAATGTGAATCCAGAGGCTGAACAGGTCAGTGTGTGAGATTCTCCAGGTCTTTTAACCACTGGTTCAGACTGGGTCAGAGTCTGAGCATCAACACCTGTTTAGTAGATGAAACATCAAGTTAATCAGCTGATGACGAAAATCAAAGTGTGTCAACAATAAGGATGAGTGAAGATCTTCACCTGCCCAGCAGATAGTTAGAAGCAGCAGTCCTGTCCTACAGTCCATCATGTTCAACTGTGTGTCCCCTCTTCTCTGTCCTCCTCTCTGCTCTCACATAAGTAGACGTGGAACACATCTGAGTTTTGCATCGACTCCTCCTCACTAAACAACTGGATTTGATTGTGATGCCTCCTCCTCTTTGGATGATGTGAGCCTATGATCAATGACACTTTTAATTTTGTCCAATTAATGATGTACCAGTGGTCCTAGTTCTGATTTGTGAGCTACCCCACACTTCACACTCAGGTGTTCTCATCCACCTGCAAATTAATTTTACAATACAAAAAGATTGTCTAAAGGGAGAATCATGAGATCAAGGAATTTTCAATAGATTGGTGACATCACTGATATTTAAGTTTTTTCACTCGAGTAAAAAACTGTCAAGTATTAAATTGACATTTTTTTTAAAAAGCATATTTTTTTCCATCAGTCATCAATTGATCATTTATGTTTGAGTTACAGAATTAAACACTGATCTTTGTTTAAAAAAAATCGTCAACTGGGTGTGTGCTTTTATTTTGATTGAATGTTGAAATTAACTGTTGAGATCATTGAAATTAAAGAGAAAAAAATATATTGTGACTGCATTATTCTTAGAAACAATTTGTCATACATGGGAAATTCACTTGTTGTATCATGAGATCAGAAGTTTAGCATTCTATAAAATCAATTATCATATATATTTTATCATTGGTATTTATATATTTGTGCAAAATTAATCCAAAAATGTTTTTTTTTTTGTATTTCTTTTTTACTACCATTATCCCTTGAATGTTTCCGACAGGTTTTAGATTTCATTTAAATTCTGGGGTAAAAGTCTTGTTTTACCCCAGAAAGTCTCCAGCATTTTCCCTCAAACTTTCTGAGTCAATGATGTTGTCATGATTCATTCCTGGTGTGACAGCGCCCCCTCTGGTGATGTTGTGTTGATGCTCTGAGGGGTTTTTGTTCAGCTCCACTGATGGTTTGTGTCATTGTGACTCTCTGGCACAGTAATACACAGCAGTGTCTTCAGGCTGCACATTCACTCCATTTAGAGTCACTGTGTTGCTGGAAGAGTCTAAACTGATGCTGAACTTGTTCTTCAGAGAAGCTTTGAAAAGTGGGTCATATCCAACACGATGTGCACCAATCCACTCCAGTCCTTTCCCTGCAGGCTGTCTGATCCAGTGTGTGTGATGGCTGCTAACAGAATAGGAGACCTGACAGGTGATGGTCAGACGCTGACCTGGCTGCACAGTCACAGAGGCTGGCTGTGTCAACTGTTCACCCTTCACACCTGTGGATGAAGAGCAGAAGATTGAATCAGTGGACGTAGAGGGAACAGTCAGGTGATCACACTGTCAGTGTCTCTGCCTCAGTCAGACTCACAGGATCCAGCTGCCAACAGCAGCAGCAGAGCTACAGAGAACATGGTTGGTATTGAAGCTGATCTGATGGGAGCTTCTCTTCTTCTGCTGCAGCTGACAGCAGGATGTCAAGTCTTTATAGCAGATGGACAGGAAGTTCCCTTTGCATAGAGAAGAACTCTGACAGGAAATAAAAGAAGCACCAACTGTTCTGACCACAAAACACCAAACAGAAATCAGCTCAGGGTAGCAACAATGTTATGTTGTTTTATTTAACACTAAGTAGAAATATATAGGTAAATATTTCATTCTTATTGTAAATAATTACTTGTGATTTGGATATGAATCACTGAGATTAAGAGTAATCAACTAAATGTTTGATAGAATTTTTTTTTACATGTTTATGTTTAAGTTTCTTCTTAAAAAAAATCATATAAATTCTTCTTTACCAATAGGTATAGAAATTAGGTCAATTTAAACTGAAAAAAATGCCGAGTGGTGAAGGTGAGTAGTTGGAAAATAGAAATGATAAATTTGTGTTAAAAAATGATTCTATTAGTGAATATTCTGTACATCAGATATATCAGATACTGAGAATGTGTCATTGCACATTCATAGTACCTTCAGTCAATTCACCTCTGAATAAATGTTTTTATCATATTCAATCTAATTAATTGAACATCTGATGTCACTTGTTCTTGTCTTTTAAAAGTCAAACAGGATATTTTATCACAGACCAGAATGAGACATCCTAGGACAGACACCTGAGGGCCCCCTAAAGTAACAAGTGAGAAGGAAGAAAAAATTTCCAAAACGCTGTTTTGAAATCTGTTGAACTGCATCAGTGATTCCAGGAAAATGGAAACAGTATTGGAGTCACCATAGTCCATTTTTAAATCCTTTGGGTAGAGAAGATAGATTACCTGAGGTTAATTGTGAAAAAATATTGGAGCATTGCAGGTAAAACAGTTGGAGAGAGTGATGGTGGATCAATGAGAATTAATAAATGTTCTGTTGATGATAGTTTATGTGAATTAAATGAAGATGATTTTCAGGGAAAATGACAAATTATTCATGGAGGCACTTTGCATTTTTTTGGTCAAAAGCAGTTTTAAAATAACATTTTGAAGTGAGGTCATTAACAATTTAAAAGCCATTCATAATAAAAATAAAGACAGTGTTCAGTCTGCAGTTCTGCTCTTCACAGCAGTAAATATGAGAAGTGTGTGTTTTTGTACAGCTGCTGAACTGACTTCAGTCACTGTGCGTCTCGAGCACAATAATAAACAGCAGAATCTTCAGTCTTCAGGCTGTTCATCTGCAGATTCAGCTGTGCTTTGTTGTCATCTCTGGAGATGATAAACCGGCCTTTGACTGACGCAGAGTAGTACTTAGGGCTGCTACCGGTGTCGATATAAGCGATCCACTCCAGTCCTTTTCCAGGAGCCTGTCTGACCCAGGCCATGTAGTAGCTGCTGAATGTGAATCCAGCGGCTGAACAGGTCAGTGTGTGAGATTCTCCAGGTCTTTTAACCACTGGTTCAGACTGGGTCAGAGTCTGAGCATCAACACCTGTTTAGAAGATGAAACATCAAGTTAATCAGCTGATGACAAAAAGTCTGTCAACAATCAGGATGAGTGAAGATCTTCACCTGCCAGCAGATAGTTAGAAGCAGCAGTCCTGTCCTACAGTCCATCATGTTCAACTGTGTGTCCCCTCTTCTCTGTCCTCCTCTCTGCTCTCACATAAGTAGACGTGGAACACATCTGAGTTTTGCATCGACTCCTCCTCAGTAAACAACTGGATTTGATTGTGATGCCTCCTCCTCTTTGGCTGATGTGAGCCTATGATAAATGAGACTTTTAATTTTGTCCAATTAATGATGTACCAGTGGTCCTAGTTCTGATTTGTGAGGTACCCCACACTTCACACTCAGCTGTTCTCTCTCATCCACCTGCAAATTAATTTTGGATACAAAAAGAATGTATGAAGGGAGAATCATGAGATTGGAGATTGTCAGTGAATTTGTCATATCAGACAGTCACTCATATTAAGTATTTTCTTTAGAATAAAACAAACTGTGTCTTCAAATGTTTAATCATTATCAAAAAATAAAGATTTCTTTTTTCCATGAGTCATCATTTGATCCTGAATGTTTGAGTAACAATATTAAACACTGATCTTTGTTCAAAATCGTGTTCTGTGTGTGTGCTTTTATTTTGGCTGAATGCTGAAATTAACTGTTGGGATCATTGAAATGACAGAGAAACAAATATATTGTTGCTGAATTATCCTTATCCTTAACAATTTGTCATACATTGAAATTCTCTTGTTGCATAATGAGATCAGAAGTTCAAAAAGCAGTCATGTATATTTTAGGTCATTGGTATTTATATATTTGTGCAAAACCAATCCAAAAATGTTTTCTCATTCTGTATTTCTTTTTTACTACCATTACCCCTTGAACATTTCCTACAGGTTTTATATTTCATTTAAATTCTGGGGAAAAAATCTTCCAGCATTTTTCCTCAACGTTGTTGTCATGATTTATTCCTGGTGTGACAGCGCCCCCTCTGGTAAAAATGTGTTGATGCTCTGAGGGTTTTTGTTCAGCTGCACTGATGGTTTGTGTTATTGTGTCTCTGGCACAGTAATACACAGCAGTGTCTTCAGGCTGCACATTCACTCCATTTAGAGTCACTGTGTTGCTGGAAGAGTCTGAACTGATGCTGAACTTGTTCTTCAGGGAAGCTTTGTAGTAGGTGGTTCCAGTATTTTCCTGTCCAATCCACTCCAGTCCTTTCCCTGCAGGCTGTCTGATCCAGTTTGTGTAATAGCTGCTAACAGAATAGGAGACCTGACAGGTGATGGTCAGACGCTGACCTGGCTGCACAGTCACAGAGGCTGGCTGTGTCAACTGTTCACACTTCACACCTGTGAAACAACAAAGAAAATGCTGATTATTAAATCACACTCAAACAGATCAACTGCTGACTTTGACAAATCCACAGAGAGAGACTCACATCCAGCTGCCAACAGCAGCAGCAGAGCTACAGAGAACATGGTTAATGTTGAAAGTCAGGTGCAGAGAACTCCACTGACAGTCTGATGTGATGGTTTTATAGCTGAGGAACAAAAAAGAACTCTGAATTTGCATAGAATCAAACATGTGAAGCATCACTGTTGATCTGACTGCAGCAAATAGGAGAGTGGAAACCTACAGTCAAATCATGTTTTAAATGTGAAGATCAGCACATGCAAAACAGTTTTGGAAGAATTCAGATTTATTTCACAATATAAAACCAATTAATGGATCTAGATGAGGAGGACAAGAAAAATCCAAAAGAAAGCTCTGAAATCTAATAAACTGCATCAGGGATCAGCATCAGAGTGGAAACCTACAGTCAAATCATGTTTTACATGTGAAGGTTTGCCGTTAATTAATTCATTGTAACCTTTAAAGATATTATTGAAATGAAACAAGTGTCACTGGAACTCTCATGTAAATGTTCATCTACTGTAACATTCAAAACTATCTTTAAATTTCATCTAAAACACTTCAGAAGTGAGTGTGAAAGAGAAGGTGAGTGATGTCAAATGAAACTTTGGCACTCAGATCCTTCGATATTTCTTCATGGAATCTCGAAATAAATTCAACAGACTAACAATGAGTGGTCCCAGGTTCGACACCTTAGGGCCCCCAAAAGTATCCAGAGAGGAGGATGACAAAACACACATATTCTTCAGGAGGTTCCTGGCATCTCTCTGTCCCCTTCCTTTCTCTGATTTTGTTACGATGTGCGGACACGAATCGAGACCCCAAATGCAGACACACACGATAGGGTGAGGTTGAAATCAAGTTTACTGAGGTCCAAGTTCAGAACAGAGCCAAAGGGTGCAGGTGAAAGACAAACACAATCAGACTGGAGCAGGCTGGGCAGTGCGTGCAGGCATCCAAGTGGCGATCTGCAGGAAAGACGAACGATTAGTTCCAGACTGGAAACAGGTTCGAGGAAACAAACTTACAAACAGTTATAGGAGCCAGGCTGTACCACGGGGGTAATCAACAAATCAGCGATGAGTGCAGAGTTGAGGAGAACTGCAGGTGTGGATAATGACTGGAGATTGGTCTCAGGTGTGCCTAGCTCGCCCAACAGGGGAGAATCAGGAAACCGCTGGTCCAGCCTGAAAACAGAAAGACACAGAAGGGGAGGGGGAGAGGGAAAACACTCGGGACTCCTAATGGTTTTGTCTGTTTTTCCACGTGTTTCTTGTCATCCAGGCTGTCTCTTCTCCACGTTCTCTGCCGGTTTGATGTGAAATCTTTGGTCATCGGCTCAACTCAGTTTTCATTCCCGTAGTCATAGTTTTAGATGTTATTTCTTTGCTCATCAGCGCTGTCTCTCTGCCTGCAGACCTGCCAACACCATCTGCTCCTGCTCGTCTCTCAACCTAAATCCTGACTCACTGTGCTTCTTTTCCTGTTGGATATTTTCACTGTGGTCCCGTTCAGTCTGATCCTGTAATTGTTTTCCACCAAATTCCATAAAAGAACACAACTAAATCCAAACAATTTTTTGGTTCAATCTGTTCCTCCGAATTTAATTAATATTGCAAATAAGGTTGTGAAATCAGTTGAATTTTTGCAGGAAATCCTCAGGACTGTGGTGATTAATAAAGTTGTCATTGTACCATTTTTTAACATAGATTGTTGGGAAATAAGATAGAGTTCAGGTTAATTGTTTTTGCTCAAAGATTGGACCATTGCAGGTTAAAAACAATTTACAGAAAAATGCTGGATCAACAAGAATTTATCAAAGGTTGAACTGAACTATTCCATAAGAATAATTGATGTTAAATGAAGGTAGACCCCCAATGTGGGAAGATTTCCTCTAAAATATTTAAATACTGCAAAAAACCTCAAGGTCAATCAGTCAAAACTATGCTTAATTTACCATCAATACAATGTAATTGAACTAGCAGAATATTTAATTATTTGAGGGGGAAATGTCATATATTTGTTCCAGAGGGTTTTATTAAATGCATAAACATTTACATAGTTTGTAAATTATTAAAAAGTAAGGAGTTAAATAAAGATATAAAAGGCATAAATGAATAAAATAAAGACAGTGTTCAGGTTGCAGTTCTGCACTTCACAGCAGTAAATATGAGAAGTGTGTGTTTTTGTACAGCTGCTGAACTGACTTCAGTCACTGTGACCATCGAGCACAATAATAAACAGCAGAATCTTCAGTCTTCAGGCTGTTCATCTGCAGATTCAGCTGTGCTCTGTTGTTGTCTCTGGAGATGATAAACCGGCCTTTGACTGACTCAGAGTAGTATGTGCTGCTGCCGCTGCTGATAGCACTGATCCACTCCAGTCCTTTTCCAGGAGCCTGTCTGACCCAGACCATCCAGTAGTCACTGAATGTGAATCCAGAGGCTGAACAGGTCAGTGTGTGAGATTCTCCAGGTCTTTTAACCACTGGTTCAGACTGGGTCAGAGTCTGAGCATCAACACCTGTTTTGAAGAGATGAAACATCAAGTTAATCAGCTGATGACAAAAATCAAAGTCTGTCAACAGTCAGGATGAGTGAAGATCTTCACCTGCCCAGCAGATAGTTAGAAGCAGCAGTCCTGTCCTACAGTCCATCATGTTCAACTGTGTGTCCCCTCTTCTCTGTCCTCCTCTCTGCTCTCACATAAGTAGACGTGGAACACATCTGAGTTTTGCATCGACTCCTCCTCAGTACAGAACTGGATTTGATTGTGATGCCTCCTCCTCTTTGGATGATGTGAGCCAATGATCAAGACACTTTTAATTTTGTCCAATTAATGATACACCAGTGGTCCTAGTACTGATTTGTGAGGTACCCCACACTTCACACTCAGCAGTTCTCATCCGGCTAAAAATCAATTTTACTCTACAAAAAGAATGTCTAAGGGGAGAATCATTTAATCGATTTTTAAAAATACACATTTTTTTCCATGAGTTATCAATTGATCATGAATATTTGAGTAACAATATTAAAAACTGATCTCTTTCAAAAAAAGGGTTCTGTGTGTGTCCTTTTATTTTGGGTGTGAAAGTTGAAATTAACTGTTGAGATCATTGAAATTACAGAGAAACAAATATATTGTTGCTGCATTATCCTTATGAAACAATTTTAAATGCATGTGAAATTCACTTGTATCATAATGAGATCAGAAGTTCAGCATTCAACAAAATCAGTCATCATATATATTTTAGGTCATTTGGTCTTTATTTATTTGTGCAAAAGGAATCCAAAAACATTTTCTTATTTTGTAGTTCTTTTTACTACAAAAAACATTGAAAGTTTTCTACAGGTTTTATATTTAATTTAATTCTGAGGTAAAAATCTTGTTCTCCAGCATTCTTCTCAAAATTTCTGCCTCAACATTGTTGTCATGATTCATTCTTGGTGTGACAGCGCCCCCTCTGGTGATGTTGTGTAGATGCTCTGAAGAAAATGCTGATTATTAAATCACACTCAAACAGATCAACTGCTGACTTTGACAAATCCACAGAGAGACTCACATCCAGCTGCCAACAGCAGCAGCAGAGCTGCAGAGAACATGGTTAATGATGAAAGTCAGGTGCAGAGAACTCCACTGACAGTCTGATGTGATGGTTTTATAGCTGAGGAACAAAGAAGAACTCTGAATTTGCATAGAATCAAACATGTGAAGCATCACTGTTGATCTGACTGGAGCCAATAGAAGAGTGGAAACCTACAGTCAAATCATGTTTTACATGTGAAGTTCAGCACATGAAAAACAGTTTTGGAAGAATACAGATTTATTTCACAAGATCAAACCAATCAGTGGATCTTGATGAGAGGACAAGAAAAAATCCAAAAGAAAGCTCTGAAATCTAATGAACTGCATCAGGGATCAAACCAGTCAATCGATCTTGGAGAGGAACAAAGTCAAAATTTTGAGGACAGCAGTCCAAACCAAAACACAAGATAACCCGGTCAAAGACATGAGGGGCACACTGGACACTTTAACAAAAACTCTCTGGTTGAGGACAGATGGAGAAGTGGTTTTAATACACAAGGACGGGGCAAAGATGATGAGACACAAATGATGATTAAATAAAATAATAAACAAACACAGGAGAGTCTTAAACATTATGTCTATTTATGTGCACCTAAGAAAGAAACTGCTGGAAATATTTTGAAAAACTTTCCTGGTAAATCTTTATGAAGATTGTAATTCAGTTTTTGAGAAGGAGGCACGTTTGTTGTCTGTGGAGGTTTTTGCACAGCTGTTCCTCTCTCTGGAGTCACTGTGTTTCTCGAGCACAGAAGAAAACAGCAGAATCCTCTGCTGTCAGGCTGCTGATCTGCAGGTACTGAGTGCTGCTGGACACGTCTTCAGTCATCACGAAACCACTCTTGAAAGAGCTTCCATAGATAACAGAGTTTGAACCTGCATCCATCCTCCCGATCCACTCCAGAGCTTTCCCTGGTCTCTGTCGTATCCAGTGGATATTGTAGCTGGTCATGTCAAACCCTGAAATGGTGCAGGACATCTTCACTGTCTCTCCAGGTCTTTTTACTTCAGGCTGAGACTGATCCAGTCTTTCACTCCAAACACCTGAAAGACAATAGAAATACACCCAACAACCAGGTCAAGCCCATTCTGGACCTGTCCACAGAAGTAACAGCAGCCCTGATGTTCTCACCGTGAACAGTGACAATGATCAGTAAACCTCTGATCACTGTGTTCTCCATTATGTGCTGACACTGCAGTTCTGTGCTCTGATCTGAGCAGAACTGTGTAAAACTGCTCCAGGCTCCTGTCACAAGTTCCTGCTGTTTTTATAGGACAGGGAGAGTTTGCATAGACGTCCCTCTCTGGGACATTTTCATAAACACCCCAAGACAATCTGAAGAGAGACACTCAGAATCATTCATCATGAAATGTATCCATGGTGATCCATTATATGTTTAATGAACTTGAACCTGTATAAATTGTGTCACATGACTGTTTTGATCACATTAGACTGAGCAGAAATGTAGACTTTTAAACATGTCTGCAGGGAGCGTTCTATATTCTAGAATTTAACCTGTAGTACATCTGATCACAGACAATCACCATCACCATCATCATCATCATCATCATCATCATTCTACTGAAATCAGATTGTTTGTTTCATCATTTTCTTTATGTTCTAAAATGTTTTTCTGCTGTTTGTTTTCATGGTTTGGACATGTTTGTGCACCTCATCTGTGTCTGCAGCCTCCTCATTCTCTGCTGTCACAGAGTTACTAAAGTATGTTTGTGTCATTAAAACTTGTTCAAGGCATCATTTTGGTTAATGCCAGTGAGTCTGGAAGCTGGATGAGATCAAGTCAGTCAAAACGTGTGGAAACACAAATCAGCATTATCTCCATCATTCTTCAGTGTTGAGAGTCCTCATTTCTTTCTCTCTCTCCGTCTGACTCTCTGCTCACACACACACACACACACACACACACACACACACACACACACACACACACACACACACCACACACACACACATTCACAATCATTTCCCTATCTTTGTTGGTATTTAGAGACATAATTTATTTCAAAGCTCCCTACCCAACCATAACTATACCAACTCATCCTGAGCAAATGGGCCCAACTTCACAAACAGGTCCTCCCATTGTCAGTAGATTGAGGATTGTGTTATTCAATATGTATTAAATAGCAGTGATGTGCGGTGAGGTTCATGGCTGGTGAGGCACTGACTCCTCAAGAGTCAGATTTACGATGGTAAGAACTGAAAAAAGCATCTTATTTCACCATTTTTCCAACAGCATACAACGACTGATAATGCTTCATATCCCATCAGCATTCCTCTTTCAATTACACTCACAATCCAACACAGACATATACACAGGAACATATTTGTCCTATGAAGAACTTTCTTTTATAGCTATGGATAGAGCACCCATCTTGCGTTTTAAGAAATTCATATATTCTGTGAAAAAATTAAAGTGCAGAGATGTGTGCAGCACAAATTAATTTTGACCAACAGTAAAAAATTCTGTTATTTTTCAAACTTTAAATTCTGTTCTTCAATAAATTTTAACAAAGTTTCCCTATTAAAATGATCACAAACAAATGAATAATTCTTTAAGGACAGGATTGCCTCTGTTGAAGCAGCACTGCAGCGAGAGAAAGCACCTGCCAGCTTGCGTCCGCCCCCTTGAGTTGAGGCAGAGTACTGCACGCCTCACCTGCTGACTTTTCTCTGCACTCTGTTGTGCGATCAGCAGGAATATTTCTCTCACACATGCATGTAAAGTTCATATTAGCGATATGCTGAGGAACAAAGACTGGCACACGTCATGCAACACAGTTTTGTAGTGGATCATGCAGTCAGACGTGGGGCACAATTCACCTCTGCCTCACCCGGGGTTTCTGCCCTGGATTTGATCGGTTAAAACTCAAATTCGGCACTTTTAACTTAAGTAAATGGCAACAATGTGTAGTCTCACTCTAAATGAATTTTAACACATGTCATGGAAAATATTAAAATTTATTTATGTACACTTTCTTTTTTTGGTCAGGGAGGCACTGTCCACATGTTTCTTGTCATCCAGGCTGTCTCTTCTCCACGTTCTCTGCCGGTTTGATGTGAAATCTTTGGTCATCGGCTCAACTCAGTTTTCATTCCCGTAGTCATAGTTTTAGATGTCATTTCTTTGCTCATCAGCGCTGTCTCTCTGCCTGCAGACCTGCCAACACCATCTGCTCCTGCTCGTCCCTCAGCCTAAATCCTGACTCACTGTGCTTCTTTTCCTGCTGGATATTTTCACTGTGGTCCCGTTCAGTCAGATCCTAATTGTTTTCCACCAAATTCCATAAAAGAACACAACTAAATCCAGACATTTTTTTGGTTCAATCTGTGCCTCCGAATTTAATTCATAATGCAAATAAGGTTGTGAAATCAGTTGAATTTTTGCAGGAAATCCTCAGGAGTGTGGTGATTAATAAAGTTGTCATTGTACCATTTTTTAACATAGTTTGTTGGGAAATAAGATAGAGTTCAGGTTATTGTTTTTGCTCAAAGATTGGACCATTGCAGGTAAAAAATAATGACAGAAAATGCTGGATCAACAAGAATTTATCAGCTGTTGTTGAAGTGAACTATTCCATAAGAATAATTTATGTTAAATGAAGGTAGACCCCCAATGTGGGAAGATTTCAACTAAAATATTCAGATACTCCAAAAAACCTCGAGGTCAATCAGTCAAAACTATGCATAATTTACCATCAATACAATGTAATTGAGCTACCAGAATATTGAATTATTTGAGGGGGAAATGTGATGTATTTGTTACTGATGGGTTTAATAAATGCATAAACATATACATAGTTTGTAAATTATTAAAAAGTAAGGAGGTAAATTAAAGATATAAAAAGCAGAAATTATTAAAAATAAAAACAGTGTTCAGTGTGCAGTTCTGCACTTCATAGCAGAAAATACGAGGTGTGTTTTTGTACAGCTGCAGAACTGACTTCAGTCACTGTGCGTATCGAGCACAATAATAAACAGCAGAATCTTCAGTCTTCAGGCTGTTCATCTGCAGATTCAGCTGTGCTCTGTTGTTGTCTCTGGAGATGATAAACCGGCCTTTGACTGACTCAGAGTAGTATGAGCTGCTGTAAATATAAGCAATCCACTCCAGTCCTTTTCCAGGAGCCTGTCTGACCCAGCTCATCCAGTAGTCACTGAATGTGAATCCAGAGGCTGAACAGGTCAGTGTGTGAGATTCTCCAGGTCTTTTAACCACTGGTTCAGACTGGGTCAGAGTCTGAGCATCAACACCTGTTTAGAAGATGAAACATCAAGTTAATCAGCTGATGACGAAAATCAAAGTCTGTCCACAATCAGGATGAGTGAAGATCTTCACCTGCCCAGCAGATAGTTAGAAGCAGCAGTTCTGTCCTACAGTCCATCATGTTCAACTGTGTGTCCCCTCTTCTCTGTCCTCCTCTCTGCTCTCACATAAGTAGACGTGGAACACATCTGAGTTTTGCATCGACTCCTCCTCAGTAAACAACTGGATTTGATTGTGATGCCTCCTCCTCTTTGGATGATGTGCGTTTATAATCTGAGACTTTAAATTTCATCCAACTAATAGTGCACCAGTGGTCCCAGTACTGAGTTCTGAGGTACCCCACATTTCACACCAACCAGTTCCAATCAAGCTTCAAATGAAAACTGTTGCAGAGAAAGCCCCTTAGAACATGCCCAGGGAAAACCCTCATTTTATTGTTTTTAAAACGTATTCCAGATTCCATGCAGTCACTGACATATGAGTATATTCTGCATAAAACCTTTCTTCAAATACTTAATTTACATCATGAAATCAAGATACACTTTTTTTCCATGAGTCATCACTTGATCATGAATGTTCAAGTGAGAATATAAAACACTGATCTATGTTTAAAAATCATGTACGAGTCTGTGCACTTTTAGTTGACACATGTTAAAATAAGCAATTGAGATCATCAGAAATAACTGAGAGAAACAAATGTATTTATGTTGCTGTGTCCTTATGTAACTATTTCACATTGTAAAATTTACTTGCAAGATAATGAGGAGATCAAAGGTTACTGATTCTGGAAAAAGAGTCATCATGAATATTATAAGTAATTAGAAGTTGTCCATTTGTGCAAAAGCAATCCAAAAATGTTTTTATAGTTTGTAATGCTGTAAACTTAGGTTTCATATTGCCTTTAAATATTTCAGATTAAAAAATATTTATCTTAAGCATGATTCCTCAACATTTCTGACTAAACCCTCAACATATTTGGGTGCAGAATCATTCCTGGTATGACAGCGCCCCCTCTAGTGATGTTGTGTTGATGCTCTGAGGGGTTTTTGTTCAGCTACACTGATGCTTTGTGTTATTGTGTATCTGGCACAGTAATACACAGCAGTGTCTTCAGGCTGCACATTCACTCCATTTAGAGTCACTGTGTTGCTGGAAGAGTCTAAACTGATGCTGAACTTGTTCTTCAGGGAATCCTTATAATATGTGCTAGATCCAACACCATTTCCAATCCACTCCAGTCCTTTCCCTGCAGGCTGTCTGATCCAGCCTGTCCAGTAGCTGCTAACAGAATAAGAGACCTGACAGGTGATGGTCAGACGCTGACCTGGCTGCACAGTCACAGAGGCTGGCTGTGTCAACTGTTCACCCTTCACACCTGTGAAACAACAAAGAAAATGCTGATTATAAAATCACACTGAAACAGATCACTGCTGACTTTGACAAATGCACAGAGAGAGACTCACATCCAGCTGCCAACAGCAGCAGCAAAGCTACAGAGAACATGGTTAATGTTGAAAGTCAGGTGCAGAGAACTCCACTGACAGTCTGATGTGATGGTTTTATAGCTGAGGAACAAAGAAGAACTCTGAATTTGCATAGAATCAAACATGTGAAGCATCACTGTTGACCAAATAGAGCCAATAGAAGAGTGGAAACCTCCAGTCAAATCATGTTTTACATATAAAGGTCTGCTGTTAGTTACCTTATTGTAACCTTATTCATGAAATTCCTGTTTAGGTTTTTGTGGAAATTTACTATGAAATCGACTGTGAAACTTACTGTGTAGCACAAGTTTATCATGTAACTTTGAATCACTAGAACTGACTTATGCATATACTGAAGAATGTGCGTACGTGCAGGCATTTAATCACACTTCTTGGTGCCACTTTGTGACTGGCTCATGAGGTACCGGAACTTACACAGAACATAATCATTTAAGGTAATAAGATGTCGTCGTCAGTTCATCATATGACCATTTGAACACTGTTGCTAACTTTTCTGCTGAATATAAACCAACACCCAAAAAGGTCCAGCACTTTTTTTATCTGTTGGCAGACGAAGAATGTTTCTCTCGTATTGTAAAAAGGACAACAAATGTGTCTAATAAACTTTTTACTGAAGATCACGGATTCTCTGGTCGTTTCACGGTCCGAACCTACAAAGCAGATTTGCAACAGTTTCTTCCTGTTAAAGGGGAGGTTTTCCTGCCACTGTTGCTTGTTAGGGTCAGGCCCTGGGATTCTGTAAAGTGCCTCAAAACAATTTAGAATGTAACAGATGGTATATAAATAAAGATTGATTGATTGATTGATTGATTGATGATTGATTGATCGATTGAAATAAATCTCACTTGAACTTTGATGTTTGTATTTGTTCCTGTCTACTTTCAACAGTAAAAAAGGATATTGCATCATAGACCAAGAATGAGTCGTCCCAGGACAGACACCTGAGGTCTCCCAAAAGAAACAGTGAGAAACACAACAAAAAATCCAAAAGAGAGCTATGAAATGTATTGAACTTCATCAGGGATTCCAGGGAAATAGAAACAGTTTTGCAATCACCTTAGTCCATTTTAAAATAGTTTTGATAATTTTGACAGAGGTTAATTGTAGCTGAACAAAGATAGGACCATTGCAGGTGAAAAGTGATTGGAGAGAGTGCTGGTGGTGAGAGAGGTAAAAATGTCAATGCTTAAAACCCTGAGTTTGCTAAGCCAACAGCGAAGGCCATGTGTGTGTATTCATAATGTTTAAGCTATTATTCCTCATATATTCATCCCAAATAGTCAACGTTAATGAGTGTAGCACTGATCCATTCAAGCATGTACTGGTGTATTGTGTTGTATTGTATTGTGTTATTGTGTTATTTTGGCTGAAAATAGTTAATGAATTATGTGAATTTATGAGATTTATTAAAAATAAAAAGGTAATATAATATAATAATTTATTTAAATGCCTGGAATAATACAATTGTCAGTGTTCAATTCTGCTCTTCACAGCAGTAAAATAAGAAGTGTTTGTTTTTGTACAGCTGCTGAACTGACTTCAGTCACTGTGCGTATCGAGCACAATAATAAACAGCAGAATCTTCAGTCTTCAGGCTGTTCATCTGCAGATTCAGCTGTGCTCTGTTGTTGTCTCTGGAGATGAGAAACCGGCCTTTGACTGACTCAGAGTAGTATGTGCTGCCCCCACTGCTGCTGATATAAGCGATCCACTCCAGTCCTTTTCCAGGAGCCTGTCTGACCCAGTTCATCCTGTAGCTGCTGAATGTGAATCCAGAGGCTGAACAGGTCAGTGTGTGAGATTCTCCAGGTCTTTTAACCACTGGTTCAGACTGGGTCAGAGTCTGAGCATCAACACCTGTTTAGAAGATGAAACATCAAGTTAATCAGCTGATGACAAAAAGTGTGTCAACAATCAGGATGAGTGAAGATCTTCATCTGCCCAGCAGATAGTTAGAAGCAGCAGTCCTGTCCTACAGTCCATCATGTTCAACTGTGTGTCCCCTCTTCTCTGTCCTCCTCTCTGCTCTCACATAAGTAGACGTGGAACACATCTGAGTTTTGCATCGACTCCTCCTCAGTTTCATTTGCACAGCATCAGTTTGATTATCACCTTTTTGAGTTTTTCTCAAAATAAATATTTTCTATTTACCAGTTTTTGACAGCTTAATTCACATGATTTCAGTCATGACATTTTTTTAAATTATTTTCACGAAATATTTAATACAAAAATAAGATGAAATCAATAAAACATCTCTTTTTATTGACGATTTAACAAGACTTTCAACAAAATCTAATCTCTCTGTTTTTTGCATGTTTGATGTTAAATGTGAAGATATTGCCTTTTTTGGCTGGAGAAATTAAATAAATATCAAGTGAAATAAATTCATTGGCATTATTAATTAATTCTGCTCACATTTCTGTGCTGGATGGATTGTTTCAGTCATAATATTGACTCAAAAATAGGAAAAAAAAACAAAACATTCACTGTCACAATGAGCAATCTGACAAAATCCTGTGGAATTTCAGAAAAGCCTCTCAGCTCTCTTCAACCAGGGTATGTGGACACTAATACACAGCAGAGGCCTCCAGATTTAGACTGGACAGTCTCAGAAAAATCGTACCATTTCTGTTGATGTAAATATTTTTATTTTCTATACAGACATTTGAGTTTCAATGAGACAAAAAATCATTGAAGAGAAGTTTGATGTGAAAAAACAAAACAAAAAAACTTTCGACTGGATTATTTATTCATTTGTTGACTAGCAAAACTTGGAAGATGAGATCATCCCATTTTCTTTATGAAGAAATGGGAATGATGCCTCTAAATGTTCAGTTTTGTTGTAAACAGTGCTGTGTAAAACAGCTCCAGGCTTCATTCAAACGATTTTGTGTTTCAAGAACACAAAGAGTTTGTGCAGTCCTCTCTCTGTTATATCTGTGGAAAGGCTAAGAAAAATCAAATATATGAAGGTGATGATGAGTTGTTGAAATTAATCCTGGTGTGACAGCGCCCCCTCTGGGGATGATGTGTTGGTGCTCTGAGGGGTTTTGTTCAGCTCCACTGATGGTTTGTGTTATGTGTATCTGGCACAGTAATACACAGCAGTGTCTTCAGGCTGCACATTCACTCCATTTAGAGTCACTGTGTTGCTGGAAGAGTCTAAACTGATGCTGAACTTGTTCTTCAGAGAAGCTTTGTAGCGTGGGGTGTATCCAACACGATGGTATCCAATCCACTCCAGTCCTTTCCCTGCAGGCTGTCTGATCCAGTTGTAGCATAGCTTCTGAGAGAATAAGAGACCTGACAGGTGATGGTCAAACGCTGACCTGGCTGCACAGTCACAGAGGCTGGCTGTGTCAACTGTTCACCCTTCACACCTGTGAATGAAGAGCAGAAGATTGAATCAGTGGACGTAGAGAGGGAACAGTCAGGGTGATCACACTGTCAGTGTCTCTGCCTCAGTCAGACTCACAGGATCCAGCTGCCAACAGCAGCAGCAGAGCTACAGAGAATATGGTTGGTATTGAAGCTGATCTGATGGGAGCTTCTCTTCTTCTGCTGCAGCTGACAGCAGGATGTCAAGTCTTTACTGGAGTTTTCCAACAAACTAGCGCCGAGCACAAGGACGGACCGGCCTTTAACTAGCAGCTGACGAGACGATGAGCCACAGCTGCGCCAATATAGTGGCAGAAAAAGGCCCCATCACCACTCTACTCAGCGGGGAGGAAAAGCAGACACACAGGGGACGTGGGAAAGACAAAACCAAGGACAATTATAGGTTTAGAATGTTATTAATGGAGCATTCTCCAAGAGTCAAGGAGATTAACATTTGAGTCATTGAACTGATTTATATTTTAGGTCACACCATTGATCGTTCTATATGTTATATAGAGGTCACTCAAAAATATATTTCTTATTTTTCACTGAGCTCATCTTTGTGTGAAAAAAAATCCCTAAAAAGTTCTCCATAGTTTAAATGTTTTACTTGGAGTCTTCTCATGAAAAATGAAATGCTGGAAATATTTTGAAAAACTTTAAGATTGTAATTCAGTTTTTGAGAAGGAGGCACGTTTGTTGTCTGTGGAGGTTTTTGCACAGCTGTTCCTCTCTCTGGAGTCACTGTGTTTCTCCGAGCACAGAAGAATACAGAAGAATCCTCTGCTGTCAGGCTGCTGATCTGCAGGTACTGAGTGCTGCTGGACACGTCTTCAGTCATCACGTAACCACTTTTGAAAGAGCTTCCATAGCTAGCAGAGTTTGAACCTGTATCATCCTCCTGATCCACTCCAGAGGTTTCCCTGGTCTCTGTCGTATCCAGTGGATATAGTAGCTGGTCATGTCAAACCCTGAAATGGTGCAGGACATCTTCACTGTCTCTCCAGGTCTTTTTACTTCAGGCTGAGACTGATCCAGTCTTTCACTCCAAACACCTGAAAGACAATAGAAATACACCCAACAACCAGGTCAAGCCCATTCTGGACCTGTCCACAGAAGTAACAGCAGCCCTGATGTTCTCACCGTGAACAGTGACAATGATCAGTAAACCTCTGATAACTGTGTTCTCCATTATGTGCTGACACTGCAGATCTGTGCTCTGATCTGAGCAGAACTGTGTAAAACTGCTCCAGGCTCCTGTCACAAGTTCCTGCTGTTTTTATAGGACAGGGAGAGTTTGCATAGACGTCCCTCTCTGGGACATTTTCATAAATACCCCAAGACAATCTGAAGAGAGACACCCATAATCAGTCATCATGAAATGTATCCATGGTGATCCATTATATGTTTAATGAACTTAAACCTGTATAAATTGTGTCACATGACTGTATTGATCACATTAGACTGAGCAGAAATGTGTAGACTTTTAAACATGTCTGCAGTGAGCGTTCTATATTCTAGAATTGTTTGTTTCACTTGTTTGTTTCATCAATTCATTTTTCTTTTTGCTCTAAAATGTTTTTCTGCTGTTTGTTTTCATGGTTTGGACATGTTTGTGCACCTCATCTGTGTCTGCAGCCTCCTCATTCTCTGCTGTCACAGAGTTACTAAAGTATGTTTGTGTCATTAAAAGTTGTTCAAGGCATCATTTTGGTTAATGCCAGTGAGTCTGGAAGTTGGATGAGATCAAGTCAAAACGTGTGGAAACACAAATCAGCATTATCTCCATCATTCTTCAGTGTTGAGAGTCCTCATTTCTTTCTCTCTCTCCGTCTGACTCTCTTGCTCACACACACACACACACCACACACACACACACCACACACACACACACACACACACACACACACATGCCCAATCCTTTCCCTATATTTGTTGGTATTTAGAAACATCATTTATTTCAAAGCTCCCTACCCAACCATAACTATACCAACTCATCCTGAGCAAATGGGCCCAACTTCACAAACAGTTCCTCCCATTGTCAGTAGATTGAGGATTGTGTTATTCAATATGTATTAAATACCAGTGACGTGCGGTGAGGTTCATGGCTGGTGAGGCACTGTACACAGTGTACACTTTCTTTTTTCTTTTTTTGGTCAGGGAGGCACTGTCCACATGTTTCTTGTCATCCAGGCTGTCTCTTCTCCACGTTCTCTGCTGGTTTGATGTGAAATCTTTGGTCATCGGCTCAACTCAGTTTTCATTCCCGTAGTCATAGTTTTAGATGTCATTTCTTTGCTCATCAGCGCTGTCTCTCTACCTGCAGACCTGCCAACACCATCTGCTCCTGCTCGTCTCTCAGCCTAAATCCTGACTCATTGTGCTTCTTTTCCTGTTGGATATTTTCACTGTGGTCCCGTTCAGTCTGATCCTGTAATTGTTTTCCACCAAATTCCATAAAAGAACACAACTAAATCCAGACAATTTTTGGGTCATCTGTTCCTCCGAATTTAATTCATAATGCAAATAAGGTTGTGAAATCAGTCGAATTTTTGCAGGAAATCCTCAGGAGTGTGGTGATTAATAAAGTTGTCATTGTAGCATTTTTAACATAGTTTGTTCGGAAATAAGATAGAGTTCTGGTTATTGTTTTTGCTCAAAGATTGGACCATTGCAGGTTAAAAATAACTTGACAGAAAAATGCTGGATCAACAAGAATTTATCAACTGTTGTTGAAGTGAACGATTCCATAAGAATCATTTATGTTAAATGAAGGTAGACCCCCAATGTGGGAAGATTCCAATTAAAATATTCAGATACTCCAAAAAACCTCAAGGTCAATCAGTCAAAACTATGCATAATTTACCATCAATACAATGTAATTGAGCTACCAGAATATTGAATTATTTGAGGGGGAAATGTGATGTATTTGTTACTGATGGGTTTAATAAATGCATAAACATATACATAGTTTGTAAATTCTTAAAAAGTAAGGAGGTAAATTAAAGATATAATAAGCAGAAATTATTAAAATAAAAACAGTATTCAGTGTGCAGTTCTGCTCTTCACAGCAGTAAATATGAGGAGTGTGTGTTTTTGTACAGCTGCTGAACTGACTTCAGTCACTGTGACTCTCGAGCACAATAATAAACAACAGAATCTTCAGTCTTCAGGCTGTTCATCTGCAAATTCAGCTGTGCTCTGTTGTTGTCTCTGGAGATGATAAACCGGCCTTTGACTGACTCAGAGTAGTATATGCTACTGCTAGTACTGATAGCACTGATCCACTCCAGTCCTTTTCCAGGAGCCTGTCTGACCCAGTGCATCCCATAGCCACTGAATGTGAATCCAGAGGCTGAACAGGTCAGTGTGTGAGATTCTCCAGGTCTTTTAACCACTGGTTCAGACTGGGTCAGAGTCTGAGCATCAACACCTGTTTAGAAGATGAAACATCAAGTTAATCAGATGATGACAAAAATCAAAGCGTGTCAACAATCAGGATGAGTGAAGATCTTCACCTGCCCAGCAGATAGTTAGAAGCAGCAGTCCTGTCCTACAGTACATCATGTTCAACTGTGTGTCCCCTCTTCTCTGTATTCCTCTCTGCTCTCACGTAAGTAGACGTGGAACACATCTGAGTTTTGCATCGACTCCTCCTCAGTAAACAACTGGATTTGATTGTGATGCCTCCTCCTCTTTAGATGATGCGAGCCGATGATCAATGACACTTTTAACTTTGTCCAATTAATGATACACCAGTGATCCCAGTACTGATTTGTGAAGTACCCCACACTTAACACTCAGCAGTGAGTCATCAATTGATCATGAATGTTTGAGTTACAGGATTAAAGACTGATCTTTGTTTAAAAAATCATCAACTGGCTGTGTGCTTTTATTTTGAGTGAATGTTGAAATTAACTCTTGAGATAATTGAAATTACAGAGTAATAAATTTATTGTTGTTGCATTATCCTTATGAAAAAAAATTGTCATATATTTGAACTTTACTTGTTGCATAATGAGATCAGAAGTTTAGAATTCTATGAAAGCAGTTATATATATTTTCAGTCATTGGTCTTTATATATTTGTTTAAAAGCAATTCAAAAATGTTTTCTGATTTTGTATTTATTTTGTTTATTACCATTATCCCTTAATTGTTTCCCACAGTTTTTATATTTAATTTAAATTCTCAAGTCTTTTTCTCCAGTATTTTTCTTCAAAATTCTGCCTCAATGTTGTTGTCATGATTCATTCCTGGTGTGACAGCGCCCCCTCTGGTGATGTTGTGTTGATGCTCTGAGGGGTTTTTGTTCAGCTCCACTGATGCTTTGTGTTATTGTGTGTCTGGCACAGTAATACACAGCAGTGTCTTCAGGCTGCACATTCACTCCATTTAGAGTCACTGTGTTGCTGGAAGAGTCTAAACTGATGCTGAACTTGTTCTTCAGGGAAGCTTTGTAATATGGGGTGTATCCAACACCATTGTATCCAATCCACTCCAGTCCTTTCCCTGCAGGCTGTCTGATCCAGTGTGTGTAATAGCTGCTGAGAGAATAAGAGACCTGACAGGTGATGCTCAGACTCTGACCTGGCTGCACAGTCACAGAGGCTGGCTGTGTCAACTGTTCACACTTCACACCTGTGAAACAACAAAGAAAATGCTGATTATTAAATCACACTCAAACAGATCAACTGCTGACTTTGACAAATCCACAGAGAGAGACTCACATCCAGCTGCCAACAGCAGCAGCAGAGCTGCAGAGAACATGTTTAATGTTGAAAGTCAGTTGCAGAGAACTCCACTGACAGTCTGATGTGATGGTTTTATAGATGAGGAACAAAGAAGAACTCTGAATTTGCATCGAATCAAACATGTGGAACATCACTGTTGATCAAATAGAGCCAGTAGGAGAGTGGAAACCTACAGTCAAATTGTGTTATACAATAAAAATGCACATTTATTTTTTCCTTCTGTTTACTTTCGAGCAAGATTTAGATTTAACATTTAGATTTAGATCAAGCATTAAGATTAAGCATTAGCCATTGGTTGAACATTTAATATCTGGATTTAACTATTTCATACATCTTTAAGTGTTTTGATTCATTTTTCTCCAGGATCCGAAAGCAGACAAAACGCAGTGGGAATATTGTCCAAACACAAAGTCTCTATTAAAAGATCAACTTGGCAGTCCTCCTGAACCACAGGGGAAGCACTTGTCCAGTCTTCCGAGGCACACAGGGAGCTCCAGTAGGGAGCCAACACGGGAGTCAGGTCCTGTGCGTTCTCCACTCCAGCAGGGCGGCGTGGTGACCTCAAACGACCAGGGTGAATTGCTTCAACGAATTTTTAAATCATCCATTAATGAGGAAACAGGAATCAGATTTACCATGGAAAACAATAATTCTCCAACCCTACTCGACAGGCGCTCTGTCCTTAAATAGGTGGCCTGATGTAGATTGCCGACAGGTGCGTCTGCCTGCAGCACACACTGTAGTTAATTATTGGCTCCTTCACGCCCCCTGCAGGAAGAAACAACTAGCACAGGAACCGGAACCCTGGACTCCAAAGCTAAGTTGATAAACTTTTGCATGAATATGCTAAAAAGTGACATTCAGATATTCATTTGATTTCAAGATAAATGTGACAAAATGTTTTAAATTTCAGCATAATCTACTTTATAAAGTTCCCCAAACTTCAATATATTCATGCTTTTACTTGAACTGTTGTATGCGCTGACTATTGCTTTCCAGTAGATTTTGTCGCAATTTAAAAAAAAACAAGAACCTAATTTTCAAAAACATCAGGCACATTTTTTTCACATGCAACAATCGACACTCATTGGTGTGAAAATATAGTTGACATGTGTTAATACGTATATATCCAAGCACACATGTGTACAGTAAATTTATCACTTGATGACTACACACACACACACACACACACACACACACACACCCCACCTGGTGACTATGTATTACAACCAGTTACAAAATGAAAAAAAGACATTTTAAAAGTTGTGAACATTTTCTGCATTTGTTTTAAATGTGAGAGATTAAAATGGATTTTCCCTTTGATTGCAAAAACACGTCAGAGCTGAAGGCAGAAGTCAAAAGTCAGAATTGAAAAATGTAACTTTGGAAATCACAAGAACCAGAATGCCAGAGTCTTGAAGTTACTTCTAGTGTAAAATGATGGTTGGAGTGGCACCAATTAAGAATAAATTAATGCTCGATGAAGTTATTTCATGATTTTACAAATGAAAAATGAGTTGTCCCAGGATGAAAGCCTGAGGGATTCCAAAGGTAACAAGTGAGAGATATGACAAAACCCTCAACAGGGAAAGAAGCTTTCAAACCAGGTTTAGGTGGATCTGGGAGATTCTGGTAGATTGTAAGTGTTACTTTGGGATGGTTTGAAAAAGATTTTTAGGAAATAAAAATTCATAAAGTCTGTTGATTTTTTTTTAAATGTCTGCTGTCAAGTTTAAAACAGCTGGAAAGAGAGCGAGTACATCAACAACAATGTATCATCAGGAGGCTGGGTTCAACTGCACTTAAAGATTGTTCATGATACAATTGGTAATTGAAAACTTCAGTTCAGCTTTGAACAATAACAAATTAATAGAATTTATTGTCTTTACAAAATTATTGTGGCAACATTAAAGTTCACAAACCTAAAAGTCACAAACAATTTTAAAAGAATAGAGAAAGTATTTAGTATGTGTGGACTTTACAGCAGTAAATATGAGAAGTGTGTGTTTTTGTACAGCTGCTGAAAATGTAATGTTATTTCCTGATTTAATAATAAATCAAATATATTGTAGATTATTAAAAATTTAAGAGGTAAATTAAGGATATAAGAGAAAGGAATAACAAAATAAAGAGTGTTCAGTGTGCAGTTCTGCTCTTCACAGCAGTAAATATGAGAAGTGTGTTTTTGTGCAGCTGCTGAACTGACTTCAGTCACTGTGACCATCAAGCACAATAATAAACAGCAGAATCTTCAGTCTTCAGGCTGTTCATCTGCAGATTCAGCTGTGCTCTGTTGTTGTCTCTGGAGATGATAAACCGACCTTTGACTGACTCAGAGTAGTATGTGCTGCCATCATAGCTAATAGCACTGATCCACTCCAGTCCTTTTCCAGGAGCCTGTCTGACCCAGACCATGTAGGAGCTGCTGAATGTGAATCCAGAGGCTGAACAGGTCAGTGTGTGAGATTTTCCAGGTCTTTTAACCACTGGTTCAGACTGAGTCAGAGTCTGAGCATCAACACCTGTTTAGAAGATGAAACATCAAGTTAATCAGCTGATGACAAAAAGTCTGTCAACAATCAGGATGAGTGAAGATCTTCACCTGCCCAGCAGATAGTTAGAAGCAGCAGTCCTGTCCTACAGTCCATCATGTTCAACTGTGTGTCCCCTCTTCTCTGTCCTCCTCTCTGCTCTCACATAAGTAGACGTGGAACACATGTGAGTTTTGCATCGACTCCTCCTCAGTAAAGAACTGGATTTGATTGTGATGCCTCCTCCTCTTTGGCTGATGTGAGCCTATGATAATGAGACTTTTAATTTTGTCCAATTAATGATGTACCAGTGGTCCTAGTTCTGATTTGTGAGGTACCCCACACTTCACACTCAGCTGTTCTCATCCACCTGCAAATTAATTTTAGGATACAAAAAGAATGTCTGAAGGGAGAATCATGAGATTGGAGATTGTCAGTGAATTTGTCATATCAGACAGTCACTCATATTTAAGTATTTTCTTTAGAATAAAACAAACTGTGTCTTCAAATGTTTAATCATTATCAAAAAATAAAGATTTCTTTTTTCCATGAGTCATCATTTGATCCTGAATGTTTGAGTAACAATATTAAACACTGATCTTTGTTCAAAATCGTGTTCTGTGTGTGTGCTTTTATTTTGGCTGAATGCTGAAATTAACTGTTGGGATCATTGAAATGACAGAGAATCAAATATATTGTTGCTGAATTATCCTTATCCTTAACAATTTGTCATACATTGAAATTCTCTTGTTGCATAATGAGATCAGAAGTTCAAAAAGCAGTCATGTATATTTTAGGTCATTGGTATTTATATATTTGTGCAAAACCAATCCAAAAATGTTTTCTCATTCTGTATTTCTTTTTTACTACCATTACCCCTTGAACATTTCCTACAGGTTTTATATTTCATTTAAATTCTGGGGAAAAAATCTTCAGCATTTTTCCTCAACGTTGTTGTCATGATTTATTCCTGGTGTGACAGCGCTCCCTCTGGTGAAAATGTGTTGATGCTCTGAGGGTTTTTGTTCAGCTGCACTGATGGTTTGTGTTATTGTGTCTCTGGCACAGTAATACACAGCAGTGTCTTCAGGCTGCACATTCACTCCATTTAGAGTCACTGTGTTGCTGGAAGAGTCTAAACCAGGGGTCGGCAACCCGCGGCTCTGGAGCCGCATGCGGCTCTTTGGCGCCGCCCTAGTGGCTCCCTGGAGCTCTTTCAAAAATATGAAAATGGAAATTGTTTTAATATAATTTCTGTAGGAGGAATTACGTGACAATCATTCTTAAAGTTTTCCAATGCTGTATAAATGTGTATAATAAATATTTAATTTCAACATCTCATTTTAATGGAAGTTAAACTTAAAGTGTCATCGTACAGCAGAGCAGCCACGTGGTGCCTCATTCTCTCCAGGATGCTGCAGGGAAAATAAACATTTCATCATGAATGCTCATTATGTATTTGTAGCCTACTTATCATTTGGAAAGTAGGCTAATGCAGCTAATATAGACACTTACAGCAAGTGTTGCCTTTATTATGAGCCCTATATAAGGCTTTAATTTTTTGCGGCTCCAGACAGATTTGTTTCTTGTTTTTTTGGTCCAATATGGCTCTTCCAACATTTTGGGTTGCCGACCCCTGGTCTAAACTGATGCTGAACTTGTTCTTCAGAGAAGCTTTATAAATTGGGTTGTATCCTACACGATGTGCACCAATCCACTCCAGTCCTTTCCCTGCAGGCTGTCTGACCCAGCTTGTCCAGTAGCTGCTAACAGAATAAGAGACCTGACAGGTGATGGTCAGACTCTGACCTGGCTACATAGTCACAGAGGCTGGCTGTGTCAACTGTTCACACTTCACACCTGTGGATGAAGAGCAGAAGATTGAAACAGTGGACGTAGAGGGAACAGTCAGGGTGATCACACTGTCAGTGTCTCTGCCTCAGTCAGACTCACAGGATCCAGCTGCCAACAGCAGCAGCAGAGCTACAGAGAACATGGTTGGGATTGAAGCTGATCTGATGGGAGCTTCTCTTCTTCTGCTGCAGCTGACAGCAGGATGTCAAGTCTTTATAGCAGATGGACAGGAAGTTCCCTTTGCATAGAGAAGAACTCTGATGGGATATAAAAGAAGCACCAACTGTTCTGACCACAAAACACCAAACAGAAATCAGCTCAGGGTAGAAACAATGTTCTGTTGTTTTATTTAACACCATGTAGAAATATATCGTGAAATCTTTAATTCTTATTGTAAATAATTGCTGATTAAGAGTAATCAACGAAATAGATAGAAAAATTATGTTGATACTGGTGTGTCAGTGATTACATCATGTTCATTTTAATATAAATATATTTAAATTTCTTACTTAAAAAATCTCCTTTACCAATAAAAACAGAAATTAATATTAATAATACCATTAGTCAATTCACCTCTGAAT
>NW_026621944.1:0-34400 GCF_003711565.1 Takifugu flavidus | reverse complement strand
CTGAAGGAGCTGCCCAGTGCTGCCAGGGTGTCCTGTAGGGGGTGGCACGTGTTGTTCAACATGGATGACAGCTTAGCCATCATCCTCCCGTTTCCCACCACCTCCACTGAGTCCAGGGGACATGCCAGGACAGAGCTGGCCCTCCTCTCCAGTCTGTCCATCCTCCTCCTGTCCCTGTCCGTGATGCTACTGGACCAGCAGACTATCCCATAGAAGATGGCTGATCCCACCACAGAGTCATAGAAAGTCCTCAGGAGGGGTCCCTGCACTCCAAAAGACCTCAGCCTCCTGAGCAGGAACAGTCTGCTGTTGCCCTTCTTGACAAGGGCGTCTGTGTTGTGTGACCAGTCCAGGTTGTTGTTTAGGTGAACAACCAGGTACTTGTACGACTCCACCACGTCAACATCCGTTCCCAGGATGTTCACTGGTGCAGGCGGGGGGTTGTTACGCCTGCGGAAATCCACCACCAGCTCCTTGGTTTTGCCAGCGTTGATCTGGAGGTTGTTCCACAGGCTCCAGTCCACAAAGCCCTGAATAAGTTCCCTGTACTCCGTATCGTCCCCATCAGTGATGAGGCCGACAGCAGCAGAGTCGTCAGAGAACTTCTGGAGGTGACATGAAGATGTACTGTATGAGAAGCCGATCTGACTGGGAGCCCTTCACCCTCACAAAAGTGTGTGAGGTAGTCAGAATCCACGTCGTGAGGTGGTGATCCACCCCAGCTACCTCCAGTTTGTCCCCCAGCAGCCTGGGCTGGATGGTGCTGAACGCACTGGAGAAATCAAAAAACATGATCCTCACAGTGCTTCCAGCCTTCTCCAGGTGAGCGAGGGAGGTGTGGAGGAGGTAGATGACGGCATCGTCCACCCCGATGCTCGGCTGGTAGGCGAACTGCAACGGGTCCATGAAGGAGCTCACCAGTGGGTGCAGGTGATCGAGGATGAGTCTCTCCAGCGTCTTCATCAGATGAGACGTCAGAGCTACTGGCCTGTAGCTGTTGAGCTCCTTGGGGTGCGGTGTCTTCGGCACTGGGACGATGCAGGACGTCTTCCACAGCTGTGGCACTCTCCCCAGCCTCAGGCTCAGGTTGAACATGTGACTGAAGATCCCACACAGCTGGTCTGCGCAGGACAAAATATATTACTTACCACATTCTGCTGCTAGCAGGTAGATCCACAAAACCAAAAGACCTCTCTTCACGTTCCTGTGGCTGATAATCTCCCAAGTATTAAGATTAAGATGTACTTTATTCATCCCCGTAGGGGAATTGAATTGTAGTAGCAACCTATACAAAGTATAGAAACAGAATAAATAAATACAGATAAGATTAGAACGTTATAAGCATATATTATAAGCATGCATATATATATATATATATATAATATATATATATATATATATATATATATATATAATATATATAATATATATATGCATATATATATATACACACCACACACACATTTATACACACACACATATGTATACATATATATAATATATACATATAAGCATTATAAGCATATATACATAAATATAGAAATAAAAATTACATACATTACAGTGAAATAAAATTACAACATAAACATTACAGTTATTGTTATTGGCTGGGTTAGGATGAGTTATACAGTTTGATGGCGGACGGCAGGAATGACTTCCTGTACCGTTCCTTGGAGCAGCGAGGCTGCAGGAGTCTGTTGCTGAAGCTGCTTCTCAGTTTGTCCACTGTGTTATGGAGGGGGTGGGAGGGACTTCCAGGATTGTCCGCAGTTTCAACACCATCCTGTCCCTCACCACCTTGTCCAAGTTGTCAAGTCTACAGCCAACAACAGACCCTGCCTTTTTAATCAGTTTGTTGAGTATATAGACTTTAGCTAATTCTCCAGGACGGCAAGAATATTTGTCATCGAAGTTCTCGGCCTGTTCTCAACAGGTCAGTGTCGTATCCACAGTGGTGGGGAAATGAAGGGTGTGTCAAAAAGAACATGCACTTTACCAGCAGATGTTAATGTTCATTGTTCAATTGTCAAGAGAGCTGCCCTTTCGTAAGTTTCTTCTTTTCCTTTTGTCAACGGGACAACCCCAGTGTCCCCTCCTGGACACTGGGGGTCTTACAGGTCCCCAGTGGAGTGACGGGTTGTGCCTGGGTGCTGCCTATTAAATGGCACAGTCCCTGTCTCTCTGTCTCTCTCAGCTGGACGTCCCGGCTGGTGGCTGTGCTGACAGTCTCCGCTTCTATTCTGTTATTTCCCTGGACATTCCTCCAAGCCATCGAAAATAAAATCCTCTTCAATTAATCTTTGAGTCTTGTAATGCTTTCCATTCTTAGGTTTTCTTTCTCAGTTTCTGTCTTGCTTTCTGGAATTCTCTTTTTCATTCTTCTTTTGATCTTCTTCTTATTGTCTGTGGTGAAAGGAAATGGAAGCACAATTAATAGATGCTGTCAGGTGTAAGCCTTCAGAAACTTGTTGATCTGTTCATAACAATAGACTGACATAAATGTTTCAACAAAAGTAGTGAAACATACGTTTGAGCACCACTGCTGTTGTGCAGATTAGAAGAAAAACACATGAAAATGTAACAATGCTCAAAGTTTTCCAAAATGTCCAATCAACAGTTGCCTAAAGAATTTCTCTTCCATCAAGTGTGTTTCCATCTGAAATGAAAGGGAAAATCCATCATTATTAATTAAAACACAGTAATAAAAATAATAATTATGACTGTAAACTAATAATGTTGATGCTGACAAATGTAGCTGACATAATTTACACTATTGAAGCAGTTACATTTGTTATTTTCACACAGCTCTAGTCCAGTATTTCTCAAATCAGATGTTTCAAAACACCTCAATCATTTGAAAATTGAACACAAAGTTAAATTTCTAGCCTGTATTGTTTTGACTCAATAACCACTAATAATAATAATAATAATAATAATAATAATAATAATAATAATAATAATAATAATAAGAGAATTCTGTGCCAAAACCATAGAAAGGTGAGCGCTGAGGGTGCTGCAGCGCCCCCTGCTGGCAGAGAGTGATTCTGTACATTCCACTGCCTGTACCAAATTGTAACTCTGTAGTAGCTCGTTTCTTTCTGGAAACATGTGAAGCACGTTACATGTTGTTCATTAAATGGGAAGAAAAAAAAAACTGTGTTGAGAGCGAAAAATCTCTAAAATAAGTTTCAACAGCATCGAAACAGCCAGAGAATCACCAGGAACGTTTCAGAGCTTCTTCATGAGGGACTTTTACCAGAGTACCCAACACACCAGAACCCCCCCAGCAACAATAAGATCCCACTGGCCTGTGTGCAGCCTGAATCATGACTCAATAACAATCATGCAGCAGTATGTAAATGTAAAGTTCTCACCCCACATGACAGTGATGGTTCTGTCTTCTGTTTGGACAACACAGCCATAGATGTTGGTGTGGATCAGGGGGACCTCAGCTGTCAGGATGAGGATCACTGATCCATCCCCAGAAGGCAACGGGCCAGTTACAGTGATCCAGTTTGCCTTGGTGGCCCCGTCTTCAGTCAGAGACACTGAACGCACTGATTTGTCAGTACTGGTGACGTGGCACTTCAGCAATGCCTTGGTTCTGTCAACAGGGTTGGCAAACACACGGAGATCTGCAGGAGGATAGAAAAGGTGATGATCAGGGTTGTCTGTTGTCACTCTTTGAACAGGGAACCAGCAGTGATGAGCAGCTCACTCTTCCTCTCAACATAGTTTTAGCTCATAACCAACACCAGGCTCCTTCAGCTACCTTTACCAGACTGAACTGCTTCTGTCCTCATCTGAGCTCCATCAGCAGATTCAACACTGACAGGAGGAAATCACTGAGGTCACCATGACAACGAAACAGGATGTGGCTTCATTTGGCTTTACAAGCTGCTGTTGTTATTCTCTCTGTTACCGCACGTGTATGTGTGTGTGTGTGTGTGTTCACCTGTTCTTTTTTCTGCTTCCCTTAATTTGATCTGATGGATCATTTCTAGACATTCTTCATTGATGAAGTGTCCAAAGAAATGGTTCCGAGCCTCACGGTTGTTCCACGAATCTTTAATCATTTCTGCAGAAGGAGACAGGGCTTTCCATTTCTGAGCTCCAGCATCAAACTGAATGAAACCCTCTCCATTCACTGCCCAGTTGTCAAAAGCTGATTCAAGCCTCTCGTCTGACGTGATGCAGCCACGCCGCCGTTGAACATCTACAAGGATTATTTTATGTAAAATGTTCAGTTCATCTTCAACAAAATAAACACGTTATAAAGCAAATGTGCTACAAACTTACTCCGTGTGTGATTGATGAATTTAGAAATCTCTTTGAGAGCATCAAAAACATCATAACATGCTGGTCTGCAGGTCCCAGGTAAGTTGTGGGATTCCAGGACGGGTTTGAAGTGTTCTTGTTGTGTCCCACTGTCACAGTGAGAGATCACAACTCCATCAAACTCTGTAACTTGCTCAAAATGGGGCCCAGATCCAGGCTGAACACGTCCTGTAGAAGAACTCAAGAGAATGGGAACCTGAAACACACAAACAAATGGAGTTCTTGCATCAAAAGGTTCTGACAGGAACACAGGAAACTGTGTTTTAATGTCAAATTAGGAAAAAGGAAGAAGTTGAAACAATAACAAAGCACAAACTGAAAGGAAAAGGCAGGAGCAATAGGAGAGAGAAAGGAAAGGGAATGAGGTAGAGGAGCGCAGTGGCAGTGTTCTTGGGTAGATCCAGATAACGAAGACAAGAATCTCTGGCTGAAGATAGTGTGGTTATCAGGAGCAACGTTGGGAGTTTATAATCCACGTCAGCGTCACGCCTGGGAGGAGGATCCTAATTTCAAATCCACTGGCTCTCAGCCACTCAGAGTTCGGGATTCTGTCTTTGCAGGATTACACCTGGTTGGAAACTACGACACCCGTTGTTTAAATTTGGTGCCCTTCTTGAGGGTCTCACTCAGGCTTTGTAGGCCACACGGGTACCAAACAATCAGAAGAAATATCAGGCCGAATAAATGCTTTTTTAAATAAAATTTTCTTGCTTCCTGATCTACACTCAACAGTCGATGGCAGTAATAAGCTGAAACATAGTCTACCAACCACCAGTTTAAAAAAGAAGAAAAGGAAGATCATGAACTATTACACCTAATAAAGCAGCTTCTCCGGGTCTCCAGAGCAAACCATAAAATGTTCTCTTTTTTGTACGTTTCCTGTCTTTAGCCAGTATTTTATTATTAATATTTAAACGTGGTTGTGGATCATGGATCAGTCAGTCTTAAATCTTTGGATGTCCATGGAACTTCTCTCGGGAATCTGTTCAAGTGTTTGACGCAAAGAGCGCGACAAGAAAGGCGCGTGTTTCAAACGCTGCAGTTCGGTTCGGAGCCTGAGGTTCTCGATGAGTGTAACACGTGGTGACCAAAATAAACTTTATTCAATAAACTTGACAAATTCTGCGCGGCGTCTAACAACCCTGCAAATCCAAACTTTCGCCATTACAGTTGTGTCACCTACCACATTCTGCTGCTGGCAGCAAAACCCAGTAAAGCAAAAGACAGAACTTCATCTTCCTGCAGTTGCGTTTCCCAAATAAAAGTCCATAATTATTTGCTGTCGATGTTGTTGTTGTTGTGCATCAAAAGAGGAGAAAAGATGAAGTTGTCTCTCCAGCGCTGGGGAACCAAACGTCTTCAGAACACCGTCACGATTTTTTTTATCTGTACGATCGTTAATTTTTGAACCTTTATCACGCAGTAAACACCGGAAGTGGGTGTAATAGTTGGATCCCGCCTTACTTTTATTTTACCGAGACGTGAAATGTTCTTCATAAACTTGAGTGACGAACAATTAACAAGTATAACTTTGTAGGGTTGTTGTTGTTTGTTTGTTTTTTGTTTTGCCTTAATTGAAGTGATAAATGTTCCATCGTTGAACAAAGTTATAATTCTGTTCCTCTGAGCTACATTCTTGCTGCTTTAGCCTGGCTGCCTGCTCTTCACTGGTTGAAATATGTTCTATATTGACATTTTAATTCCGTACTAGTTTAACATCCCCTGTTCCTTCTGTAACTGCTCCATCTTCTCTCGGGAAGGCTGAGCTGCTGGTCTGTGTTTTCTCAGGGGAGATCTTGGTCAGACATCATCAGCCTCCACAACGAGCAGATAGCAGTTACTACTAAACTGATATTGGAGGTCCTACAGAATAGCGTCTGGAATGTCATAAAACATCTGAAGTTTACTGTTTGATTTGATTTTGCATGAGTACTTGTTACTACTGGTTTTTAATGAGTAGCATTAAATGGCGCTTTTGTTGTTATTGTCCTGAAAATAAAACTACTAAATCCTATTCTGCAGGAAACCCTGATACTGATTCTTCTTCTAAGTTTGACAACAATGCATTTATGTCTTCTCACTGAATGTATTAAAAAAGGTGATGTCTGTAGTTTAGAGACATGTTGAGATGTTAAAGATCTTTTAGGATTATTTAGGATCTTGAAAGTGTTTGAGTTTTCATATGTTACCAAACAAATTTAGTAGAATGTGACGATAATAATACGAAGGTGACATGAAAATATAGTCACTGAAGTTTCTGTGGATGCTTTTTTGAAAAGCCATAAAAGTCATTATTACCTGGGTGAACAATAATTTATTAATCTGGCAGCGCTCTGATAGGCCAATAAATTAGTTGTATAAACGGACTAGATCATTTCTGTCCGATGTCTTTCTTTTTCATCTTTGTTGCACGTGTTTTTAAAGGAACACACTTTAGACTAATTCAGTATACTGATACAAATCACTCGACCTTTAGTTTTGTGAAAGATCTTAAAAAACAATCTACATGAAAATTGTTACAAAAATAAAAATATACATATATATCATTTCTCACTAATAAATGTTTATGTATAAAAATAAGTCTAATCAAGTTGTTCTTTATAATCTGGAGTAAATAAAAATTCTGCCTCTTGATATAAAATATAAACTATTCTTCTAATGAAGGAAGTAAAAATAAGACAATCTTAGTATAAAGACATTTAATACAGTAAAAGAAGATCTTAACAAGTATGTACATTTATTTTGATATTCAATTTCATTAAATTAAAATTAATCGTTTATTGACAACATTCTTGGTGCCACATGACATCATCAAAGAACATGAGTTACATTTGATCATCAGTCTCTTAAAGAAATAAATTAATGTTTCAGTAAACGGTTCACTAAACAGTAGTTTGGTGGTCATGTTACATTAACATAGAAATAGTTATTTGTGTAATGCTTTATAATGTCTAAATAGGAAACCAAAGTGCTTACATAATAGATAAAAGGTAACAGGGAAAAGAACATAAAAATAAAAAGTTTCTTTTGCTTTTTAGCTTTTTACACCTGATCACTGTTGTGACTTCACCTGTATGTTCTGTTTAATGTACTGCTCTGTTTGAAAGTGTCGTAAATGTGAACGTTAAAGTCGGTTCACTGCAAATGTTTGTTTTGATCCCCTGCTCAGTTGTATTACACGGGGCAACTTTAATATGGAGAATAAAAATATTCTGGATCATAGCATTTGTCTCTCGTCCAATCTTGACAAATATTCATTCTTCTGGTTATACATCAATTCATCACTCCTTAAAGATACTGGTGGTTGTTCTTCATCACTTGAAACAATCCTCTTCTTGACTATTGTGAAACACAAATGGAGGCACAAATAATACATGTTGGCAGATATTTCATTACAAACATTGATCTGATCATAAAGCTAATTATTGAAACATTAATACCAAAATATCAGCTGACAGAATGATGAATGTTTCAACAAAAGTAGTGAGACTTACATTTGAGCATCCATGCTGTTGCACAGATTAAAAGAACACATGAAACCAAAATGGGAGCCAAAAATGTCCAATTAACACCAGGAAGTGTTTTTCCATCTGAAACAAAAGGGAAATTATGGCAATAACAATAAAATACACTAGGTTTAAAACCTTGCATTATTCTGTATCATATGTTCCTGAACTTTTTTACCAGTTATATTTACAATTGGGCCCAGAAACAATCTATAGATCTGTAAATAACAATCATGCAGCAGTATGTAAATGTAAAGTTCTCACCCCACATGACAGTGATGTTTCTGTCTTCTGTTTGGACAACACAGCCATAGATGTTGGTGTGGATCAGGGGGACCTCAGCTGTCAGGATGAGGATCACTGATCCATCCCCAGAAGGCAACGGGCCAGTTACAGTGATCCAGTTTGCCTTGGTGGCCCCGTCTTCAGTCAGAGACACTGAACGCACTGATTTGTCAGTACTGGTGACGTGGCACTTCAGCAATGCCTTGGTTCTGTTAACAGGGTTGGCAAACACACGGAGATCTGCAGGAGGATAGAAAAGGTGATGATCAGGGTGGGACCAGCCAGGGGAAGAAAAGATACTTTTGTATGTGTTCAGGTTAATTCCTGAATTATGTCCAATTTAATGAAGTGATTCAAAGCTGTGATTTTATTATATTTTGCGTTATATTTTTTTGGACCAGAGAGTGTGTTCACCTGTTCTTTTTTCCACTTCTCTTAATTTGATCTGATGGATCATTTCTAGACATTCTTCATTGATGAATTGTCCAAAGAAATGGTTCCGAGACTCACGGTGTTCCACGAATCTTTAATCATTTCTGCAGAAGGAGACAGGGCTTTCCATTTCTGAGCTCCAGCATCAAACTGAATGAAACCCTCTCCATTCACTGCCCAGTTGTCAAAAGCAGATTCAAGCCTCTCGTCTGACGTGATGCAGCCACGCCGCCGCTGAACATCTACAAGGATTATTTTTTCTCTTTAGTTAAAGGTTTTAATTCCTCTTAGATGTGTTACAAAGCAAATGTGCTACAAACTTACACAGTGTGTGATTAATGAATTTAGAAATCTCTTTGAGAGCACCAAAAGCATCATTAAGGGCCACCTCACAGGTCCCAGGTAAGTTGTGGGATTCCAGGACGGGTTTGAAGTGTTCTTGTTGTGTCCCACTGTCACAGTGAGAGATCACAACTCCATCAAACTCTGTAACTTGTTCAAAATGGGGCCCAGATCCAGGCTGAACACGTCCTGTAGACAAGAACTCAAGAGAATGGGAACCTGAAACACACAAACAAATGGAGTCAAAACTCTGGACCCTCACAGTGGGATCAGCGGTTCTGACAAAAATAATCATGTTATAAATTGATCCCAATCTCAGGTCTTGTCAAATTAATATTGAAAGATGTAGACAGTTTAATATTATGGTTAATTATTTTAAACCTTAAGCTGTGAGTCGTATCTGCTCAAATTGGTGGACGGTATCAAAAAAAGCTAAAATATCTCTTTGATCATCATCATTGATCCTCTTTGAGCCAGACCACCACATGTCAGGATAAAAACCCACATCTCATCTCCTCTCATCCTGATCACCAGAACTCCTCAGGGCTGCTTCCTCGTTCCCCTACTATAATCCCTCTTCACAAACACTCAACTGGACAAAACACCACTAAAAACAAACAACCAGAATGAAAAACAGCCTCTTTCCACAAGCTGTGAAGGAAACATGGAGCAGCAGGATGAGAAACAGGTCAAAAGACCCAACAATAACCCAAAATATCATAATAGATTCCTCATAAACTGAATATAAACAAGGTTTACTACAGTACCTGAACAGGCACCAATAAGAAAAGAGGTTTAATCTCCACTCTCTTCGTACTCTGTGTGCAGGCATCAAAATCAAAGCAAATCCTCAGGTAGTCAACAACTAAAAAATACATCTGTGTTTGGACAGTTACCTGCAACTTTCATGCATATGCTTTTGATATTAAAATATTAAATAAATATTAAAACACACACACAGGGCAGAGGTACTTTAGCAGATGATTCATCAACCGGAAGTCTCAGTGTGCAGTACTGCTGCGCCCCCTAACGGCTCAGTCAGGAACAGCACCACGCACTGGAAACTGAAACACTTCCGCGTGTGATTGGCACTATTTTCGTTTAGAATAGTGTCACTGCCCAAATATCTTCAAGTATTTCACCAGCTTCCTGGTGCATTATTCGCTATTGATGTTTTTATTGCAGAGCTAAACAAAAACAAAGGGCGTTTTTTTTTATAGTTTTATATTTATATTCTATTTTTAATTTATTCTATTTTATTTCTTATTGTACTCTATTTTTATTATCTTTAATAGGTTGTTATGGTGTGAGTCTTTGGGGGTCATCTGAGAGGAACAACACCAAATGTGGGAGAAGAGCATCTACACAGAGAGCTGATTGATTGTTTGTCTATTTCTACCTGAGAAAAGCGCAACACAGCGCTCAGAACGTGTGTGTAAAGAAAGTTTCCTCAACTTACCGCATTCTGCTGCTGGGAGCAGGATCCAAAACAGAAGACAAATGTTCATCTTCCTAAATGAAGGTTCTTTGTGATAAAGACCGATTCTCTTAAAAGCGTGTCTCAAACTAGACGAGTGTCGCGGGGGTATTTAAATTCGCGCCGCAGTCGCAGTTCAATAAGAGCTGGACCCCGCATTATGGGCGGAGGCTCCGTTCAGCACCAATCAAATACCCCCCAGAGAGGTGACGTCAGGGTCCAAACACGTGATTCACTGACACCGCCTCGTCAAGATTCGGACAGGTTGAGATTTAAGCACATAAACTCCTGATAACCGTATTTAAAAAATTAACAGTTTGTGTGTAGTTGTAGTAGGTAGTAGGTGTACTGTAGGTGTAATGCACAAAAGCAAAGTTTCATATCCAACAGTAACTTACTATAGCTATGGTGTAGCTTCCATCCAAATGAATCGCTGTTTGTCTATTTGTAAATTACTTTTTGGACAGCTCCGGTGCCCGGTGTGTTCCAGATATTAACCTTTGGGGAACGCTGGACCGAGACGCCTCAGATGCAAGAAGGGCTGGGAATGCTATGGCAGATGCGACGGTAGATGGGCAGCGGTGCATGAGCAGCCCACCTCTGGCCAGGTCAGAGGACCCACTCGCCTACTGGCTAAATCACAGACATCGTTACACCAACCTTTTCAAGCGGGCCAAAAGATTTCTATGCATACCAGCATCTACTGTACCCTGCAGAAGAATATTCTCCAAATGTGGAGAAATTGTGAGCAAAAAATAAACTGGTTAAATCCCAATACTGTGGAAAAAATAACGTACCTCAATAAAAACGTTGAGTCCACACTTATACAAGAATACCCAAGCTATGGCATATTTTACCAGCATTTTCTCCTTAACAAAACAAAGCTCACGTGTGCGCCTCCCGGTCACCAATAGCGGCTCCAACCCTGCAGTGCAAGGCTCGCGGGTCGCCAGGAGAGGGCGCTAGAACTGCAACTTCAGGTAAACATTACTTCGAGTAATCATTACAAGTGGTTCGGGAATTCACAAAAGCTTAATTTGCCCATCATTACTTTTTGTCCTGATCGGAACCAGACAAATCTACCGATCTTCATCTTGTTGTTGTTGTTGTTCTTCCACTATTTCTTTGGTTTTTAAAGGCAGTTGGCATCTATATTGTAGCTGCCACCTTCTGGTCCTCTATCTAGCGTATCCATCATTCCATCCTTTTTACTAGAGTAGAGTAAATTTATAAAGCTCTTTCCCCCACCTGAACTCTCTACCCAGCTCATCCACATCCACCATTCCCAGTTTCCTCAGTCCATCCATCATCATCTTCCTTTCCTCACTATTATGCCTACATATTAAAAGCACATGTTCTGTTGTCTCCAGTTCATGACAATGCTCACATAGATGGATGCTTCTCCACAATGTATAGCATATTGTCTAAGTTGCTCTGCCTAATTCTTAACCTTGTTATTATAACCTGCTCTTTCCTGCTCTTTTCCCTTCTCCTTGATGCATTGTCCCTCCTTTGTATTGGAAAGAAGATGCCTCCCCTTGACCTCTGTTTCCCCACTCTGTTGCCACTGCTCATTTGCTTTTACCCACACAACACTCTTGCCTTCTGACTTTGATCATTCATTTCTCTGTCAACACTGCTCCTCTTCTCTGCTTCCTTTGCCAACCTCTCTGCCCTTTCATTCCTCAAGATCCCCATGTGAGCTGGGGTCCACAGAAACACAACACAAAGCCCCTTCCCTGCACATTTCCTCCACTCTCTGATTATATTGATTACTAAATTTTGATGAGCTTTTGATGCTCCTGTTTTGATGCTTGTTAATGCTGATACTGAATCACTACAAGTTACTGCCTTCTGGATGTTGTTCTGATAAACCCACTGAACTGCCACATGAATTGCAACAAATTCAGTAGCAAATACACTAATGTAATCTGATGTTCTTTTGCTATACTCAAAGTTTCTAGAAGGTGCAGACACAGTTGCATCTGTTTGTGTCCTTTGAGCCATCAGTATAGACCTGAAGCTAATCCTTAGATCTGCTGTCCACCTGAGAATAGAACTGGCTTTTAATACCAGAATTTTTCTTCTCATGCTTGTCTTTGATAAACTTACTACCTGCCTGATATGATCCTTCCAGCTCAGCTGGTCAAAGTAGATACCAAGGAAGCGGAAACTCTCAACCCATCGCAAACTGATCAAGTGCATTTTCCACACTGGTCGCAAATTTCAACGTCTGCACAAAGGCTACAAGAGAAGTTCCAATGGAGTTAAAGTAACTTAGAATCAAGCGTTAGACTGTTGTTCAAAGAACATAAACGGTGAAAATGTGCTAATTTGCAAACATAGAAACAGATCATAGAGAAATAGATCCACAAAGTCTTTATTTTCGCTTCATAACCTCCCTTTTCATTTACTTCCAGGAGTTTATTACAGCATGTTCTTTGCTATTAAAGACTTGCCAACACATCACAGCCACAGGTGTTTATCAGGGCGGCTGTTTTACAGCCAGCATAGAGCAGGTTCAGTAATGGGGGGAGAGAACGGTTAAAAAGGCTCATACAGAGAGAATAATTTTGGATACACACAGAGCAGAACGATACCCAGATCTAAAGGGTTATGGTTAGGGTTGATTCCTTCCCTTTTAGCTGATCGAGGTTGGATCCAGTTTTCTTGGCTAGTCTTTAAAATAGTTTGCGTGCCTGTAAAATAACTGTGGGAATATAATTACCTTTATTTAACACACTTCTGTTGTACCTCTCTTCACATTCCTGTGGCTGATAATCTCCCAAGTATATAGACTTTAGCTAATTCTCCAGGACGGCAAGAATATTTGTCATCGAAGTTCTCGGCTTGCTCTCAACAGGTCAGTGTCGTATCCACAGCGGTGGGGAAGTGAAGGGTGTGTCAAAAAGAACATGCACTTTACCAGCAGATGTTAAGAAGAATTTGTCACTGCACGGAGGGTTGCAGAGCAAGGGCTTGCCACAGAAGCTTCAGGAGTCTGGAAAGCATTTCCCACACCAGCAATACCAACTGTGAAGATTAAGGCAACCACTCTACCAGTTTTCAGTGGCTGCAAGAGGGAATATCACAGATGGAGAAAGGACTGGGAAAACCTGCAGAAGCAAGGAGAGCCATCTGGATCAGCTGAAGTCAAGAAAATTCAGCTCCTGGATAGTGTGGAGGACAGGATAGCAAAGGACCTCAGGCTTTCAACCTATACCACTGCTGAAGATATTTTAAGAGTCATAGAAAACAGATATGGAAACAAATCAACCATCGTCTTTGAAATCCTCGAGGAGCTAGAAAAGATACCACATGTAAGGGGAAACCAGCCAAGGAAAGTCATTGACCTTATACAGTCTGTGGAGAAGGCCCTAGCAGATCTCACAGAGCTGGGCAACTCTGGAGCCAGGAGGAACCCACTTGTCATTAAATCTTTGGAAAGCAAGTTACCTGACTATGTAAAAAGAGACTGGTTAATGTTCATGGTCGAGCCGAAGAATAGGGTCACTTCAGACAATCACTTTGACATGCTGCTGAAATTCCTAAAATCAGGAAGAAGTACTGGAGAGGCTTGAACAGCTAAGGATTGTGGACAAAGTGTCAGACCATCCCAAAAGAAAATATGAGAAAAAATATGGCTCAACAAGAACCACAAAGAGAGAAGTACTGGAAGATGTTTGTGTTCTCTGTGGCGATGGAGGGCACAAGAACAAGATTTTCTTCTGTAAGAAATTCAAAGGGATGAAGCTACCTGAAAAGAAAACTGCTTTGGAAAAACTGGGAGCATGCAGAAAATGCCTGGGACATCATGGTGATGAAGGATTTTGCAGAGAGACCTTCCTATGCAGAAAGAAAGACTATAAAAAAGGAGGAGGCCCCTCAGACCGCCATTACTTTCTCTGCCCAAAAGGAGAACTTAAAAAGGGTCATGACGAGACGAGTGGAAAAAGCAGAAGTAAGTGCAAGCTAACAGAAGAACAGGAAGAGTTCTTGTCTGAACTTTCCCCAGAACTGGCAGAGCGGTGCAGAAGAGCTTTCACCAACAAAACAGCAGTGGGAAAAAATACAGAGGACCAGTCCGAGTTGTTAAGAAGTAATGGGCTGACTGAACCTCCAGTCATCATGATGCTGATGGAGGTCACTGCAAACGCAGGGCAGAAGATTGGGACCCTCGTGGACCTTGCATCAGATACAAACTACATCACCCATAAGGCTGCTGACCGGCTGAGGTTGAAGAGTGAGAAAGTAACTTTAATTGTGCATGGAGTTGGTGGAATGACCATGAAGGTGAACACAGAAAGACATGTCCTTAAATTCAGAGTCCAGACTCCGAAAGGGACCGAGAGGGCTCATGAGCTTGTCTGCTACGGCCTGGATGAAATTGCCAAGGTGCACAAAGTAATCCAACCTGAGAAATTGCAGTAGTTCTTCCCAGAGGTCCAGCTTGACGAATTAAGAAGGCCAGAAGAAGTTGAACTTCTTATTAGTCACCGAGAGGGAAGACTCGTTCCACAAAGGGTGAGAATTGTGGGAGATCTTGTCTTGTGGGAGGGTCCCCTGGGAAAGACGGTGGCTGGAGCTCACTCTGATTTGTGTGAAGAAGTGGATGTGGCGGCACATGAGTCCAAAACACATTTTGCTCGCTCCATGAGGACAGCTGCTGTCAAATATGAGGAAATTGTCTGGAATCCAACCACTGAGGCAGCTCAGGTACAACTGAAGGAGGTGAATCAAGCAAAGTTTTCAGCTGTTGGCAACCGTGAGTTCCTTGAGTGGTGGAGGTGGGACAGCATTGGGGCTGCATGTGAGCCAAGGTGTGGAGGATGCCGATGTGGGAACTGCCAACCAGGTGGGAAAGAAATGACTTTGGCAGAGGAGAGGGAACCCAAATTAAGATTAAGATGTACTTTAGGTCCTTTACCATGGGTCCGGTCAGGGGAAAGTGGGAGGAAGGAAATGGAAGCAGGAGTCCTGAAGAAGGGGTTAAGACAAAGTCAGACCCTAATTCTTCCAAATCAAATGAGGGATGGAGACAACAAAGCCCTGGGGATTGGGTACCAAGTAGAGGAGGACAAACTCTACATGATGACTTCAATTAATTTTTCCAAAAGGAAACAGAAAATGAGAGTTGGCAAGAATCTTCTCAAAGAGGAGGTGAGAGATGAGACACCTAATCCACTGACTAGGAGGGGACTCCTGAGCCAGATAGCTGGGCTTTATGACCCAATTGGCTTCGTCACACCCGCCAAACAGAAGGGGGCGATCCTTGTCAGAAAAGCATTCCAGGAGGGAGGTGGTGGCAAGCTGACCAGAGAAACCTGGGATAAACCACTGTCAGAAGGTCTCAGAGAAGAAGCCATTCAGTTATTTGAAGAGTATGTCCAGCGTGGACAGATTAAATTCCACAGGAGCCTCACACTAGCTGACTGGAAAGGCAAGCCATGGGGGATCACATTCTCAGATGGAAGTGACAAAACTTATGGAGCTGTCATGTATTTGAGGTGGGAGACAGGGTCGAGGGATTGAAGTCCGGTTCGTGGAATCAAAAGCCAAGCTAACGCCACTGGATCAAAAGGGAGAAGCCATCAACGCAGAAATCTGTGGAGCTGTCTTTGCAGCCAGGATCAGGAAATATGTTGAGAAGCATGGAAGAGTGGATATTGAAAGATGGTTCCATCTAGTAGACAGTCAGACAGTCCTGGGGGCCATTCAAAGAGACAGCTATGGTTACCAGACCTTCTTTGCCAACAGAGTGGGTGAAATCCAGGGGTCTGGACCAGCGCAAGACTGGTGGTGGATCCCTGGGGATCTAAACATTGCTGACATCATTACAAGAGGAGGCACTCCTGAAGATTTGAGAGAGGATTCCACATGGCAGAGTGGACCAGAGTTTCTGAAGCTGCCAGTGGAGGAGTGGCCTATAAAGTCAGGTGGGGAGGTTGCAGCGCATGCCAGGGAGAATGTTGATAAACTCCAGAGGAAGGCATTCTCAGCGGTGCTGACAAGAGCCAAAGGAAAAATGGGTCAGAGAGACCACCGGCAGGAAAGTCAAAGTGAAATTCAGGAGACTACATCTAAACCATCCTCTCTTCCAGAAAGGAAGCCTGCTGGCCGGGGGACAAATCTTTTGGATGTGGAAAAATTCAGCAGCTTGTCCAGTCTCATCAAAGTTATCGCCTGGGTGTGGCGAGCTGCCAAGAAGTGGCTGGAGAAGAAGGGTCAGACTAAGGACAGTCAAAGTGGGAGGCAAGGTCAATCAAAGAAAAGGCCAAGGAAGCTGTACTGACTCCAGAAGAACGTGAGGATGCACTTAGAGACCTCTTCCTTGCAGCCCAAGAAGGAGCTACATTCCCACACACCACTTTAAGCAGGTTGGCAGTATACAGAGATGTGGACTCTGGACTCCTAGTCTGTGGAGGCCGGATTCAGATGTTCAATGAAGACAAGACTGCAGTGCCAGTTTTACCATATGAAGAATGGTTGTCAACTTTGTTGGCCGAAGAAGCCCACAAAGTTAACCATGAAGGTGTAGCAGGGACCCTTCTCAGGATGAGGAAAAGGGCCTGGGTGATAAAAGGTCGTCGGCTTGCAAAGAAAATGGTGGACAGCTGTGTGATCTGCCGGAAAAACAAAGCAAAACAGTGTCAGCAGATCATGAGTGACCTTCCACCAGAGCGATCACGCCCAGCCGCACCATTCGAATTTACAAACATGGGGCCAGATTCACGAAACGTTCTTACGAACAAATTTGTTCTTAAGTCCCATTTACGAACATTTTACGAAGATTGTGGCATTCACCAATTTCTTCTTATCCTGGATTTATGCGTAGGTAAGAACAAATCCTACGAACACTCAGGAGTACTCTTGCGCACATTTCAGTGCCGACATGTTGGCATGGTTGTGTTTTCTTCTCTTGTGCAGTTCAATAAAATTCAATATTACAATGATAATTCTGTCATATTTATTTATTTATTTCCTATTTTTTGTGATTTACGGAGAATTTTAAATTACGTAAATGTGCCAATGACTTAACATTAATCAACCAAATTGGAAACCATGCCAAAACTGTCTTTTTATTTGATTTTATCTTGATTTATTTTATTAGGGGATCGAGGATATGCCCTGGCTCCCTGGTTGTTGACACCACTGACCAACCTTCAGACTCCACAGGAGTTTTATTCAATCAGATGCATGCGCGCAGTAGCTCCACCATTGAACGCACCATCGGCATTTTAAAGGGCGCTGGATGTGTTTGGACACAGAGCCACAACCCCGTGAGGATGTGCGTCCTGACGCAATGATGGGGCCAGACTGCAGGCACGTGGTTCACGTTCGAGCGCGATTAATTTCCCGTTTGTGAATAAAATGCATTATTGTCACAATTTTAGTCTAACAGTCTTGATTCACTTCAAAAAGAAAAAAAGAGTGAGACTGGTTTCAAAGCACAGCTTTTACACATTTTTATTCTTTTTACATTCTTATTTTTTTACATTCTCGTTGATTTCTTTAAGCGTGTTGGCTATAGTCATCAGGGTTGAGGCAATTTTATCAAGCATGTTAGCCATCCTTTCTTGATTGTTCAACACGGCGTCAGAAATCAGGCGTGGAGAGGCAAGCTTTGGGCATTTGGCTGCTTTTTGCTCTGTCTACAGGGTCCTGCTGCAGTTCCTTTTATGGGCATTAGTGGGCGGTGACTTATGCTAATCGTATGTTAATTAGACTCACCTGGCACGCGCTTTCAATTTACGAACAGATGGCATTCATCAATCTAAGAACACAGCTGCGAACAATTCTGGGGCTTACGAACGCGTTGATGAATCCGACGTAGGGTTTTCTTAAGGAACTTCTTAAGAACAAGTTAAGAAAGAATCTAAGAAGATTCTTAAGAACATATTGGTGAATCTGGCCCATGGACCTGTTCGGACCTTATGAGGTTAAGGATGAGGTAAAGAAAAGAGTAAAACTTAAAGTTTGGGGAATTGTCTTCTGCTGCATGGCTTCAAGAGCTATACACACTGATGTAGTCAGTGATCAGTCAACAGAGGGATTCCTGCTGGCATACCAGAGGTCCACTTCACTAAGAGGGCACCCCAGAAAATTGTGGTCTGACCCAGGAATGAACTTTGTGGGGGCAAAACCTGTTCTAGAGCAGCTGCATAAATTGCTGGACCAACTGAACAGGCCTCAGCTTGAGGATTTTGCTGCCAGACATGGGACGGAGTGGTCTTGGAAAATCCACCCTGCAGACTCTCCCCATAGGAATGGAGCAGCAGAGGCAGCTGTCAGAATAGTGAAGCGGGCCTTAAGCAACCTTTGTGGAGTTGGAGTTTTCACATGGGGGGAATTCCAGACGTTTCTCTTCATGGCAGCCAACCTGGCAAATGAAAGACCCATTGATGCCAGAGTTCAGAGCAGGGAAGACTGCGTGGAGTATATCACCCCAAATTCCCTGTTACTAGGAAGGACCAGTCCTAGGGCGGATCCAGGAGACTTCCAGTTTGATGGCTATCCATACAAGAGACTCCAAAGTATTCAGAGAGAGGTCAGCAGATTCTGGCAAAAATGGTGCCAACTGGCTGGTCCTAACCAATTTGTAAGAAACAAATGGCAATGTTGCAGTGGGAGATGTGGTTTGGCCAGCTGGCCAAAATGCCCTGAGAGGTCAATACAAGTTGGCCAGAGTGGTCAGTGTCAACACCGATGGAAAAGGCATTGTAAGAGATGTAAAAGTGAGAACCTTTCCCAGCTACCCCGTCTCGCTTGCCAAGCCAATCAGAAGAGGGGCCATGAAAACTAGTGGAGATGAAATCAAGAAGCTCTCATCAAAAATTCCTGCAACGATTCTTCATAGGGATGTCAGACGCCTTGTTATCTTACTTCCTGTTGAAGAACATCAAAAGGCATAGAAGAATGGTGTGACCTCCCAGTTTTAAAAAACCAAGAGCTCAAGTGGGAGGTGTTGAGATAAATCTCAGACATTTATCCTGGAGTTCTTCACACCCCAACTACAAATCCAGAAGGCATTATTGAGCAGAGCAGGCGCTAATCACAAAGTGGGGACACCTGGAAGCTGCACTGGAGGCAGCACTTAAAAGGGTCTCACTCCACTCTAAAAGGTACTCACTTTGGGAAAGAAGAGCACTGAGGAACGAAAGAGAAGACAATTGCCAAAGAAGATGATTTCAACACAGGGTTCCTCCCAAAGACGTCACCGGTATGAAAGAAACTTTGATTTGATGGAGATATTTGTGTTTGTTTGAATTGTTTGCTAAATTGTCTCCTTTTGTGTTAAAGGTTTTCAACCTAATCCTGCTACTAATGCTAATGGCAATACAAGCCAAACAATCTTGAAATAAAATAAAGATTGAGGTGAAACGGAAGTTGATCGAGTGTCCTTTGGGGTTTATGGAACCAGGCCATTTTCAAGTTGGGCAGGTGCTGAAATAAGGGAAATAACTTGACAAGCACTGAAGCCTCATCTGTTTCACTTTCAACAGTCAGTGAAGGTTAGAGCAGCGTCCAAATCTGCAGAAGTGCACCTTCAATATGCTGAGTAAAATATTCCGTCTGATAGATGTTATTTCTGTTTGAATCTCTGGTGGATAAAATCCTCTTCAATTAATCTTTGGGTCTTGTAATGGTTTCAAGGGACATTCTTAGGTTTTCTCTCTCAGTTTCTGTCATGCTTTCTGGAATTGTCTTTTTCATTCTTCTTTTGATCTTCTTATTGTCTGTGGTGAAAGGAAATGGAAGCACAATTAATAGATGCCGTCAGGTGTAAGCCTTCAGAAACTTGTTGATCTGTTCATAACAATAGATGACATAAATGTTTCAACAAAAGTAGTGAAACGTACGTTTGAGCACCACTGCTGTTGTGCAGATTAGAAGAAAAACACATGAAAATGAAACAATGGTCAAAATTTTCCAAAATGGCCAATCAACAGTTGCGTAAAGAATTTCTCTTCCATCAAGTGTGTTTCCATCTGAAATGAAAGGGAAAATCCATCATTATTAATTAAAACACAGTAATAATTATGACTGTAAACTAATAATGTTGATGCTGACAAATGTAGCTGACACAATTTACACTATTGAAGCAGTTACATTTGTTATTTTCACACAGCTCACGTCCAGTATTTCTCAAATCAGATGTTTCAAAACACCTCCATCATTTGAAACTTGAACACAAAGTTAAATTAGCCTGTATTGTTTTGACTCAATAACTAATAATAATAATAATAATAATAATAATAATAATAATAATAATAATAATAAAAATTCTGTGCCAAAACCATAGAAAGGTGAGCGCTGAGCTGCTGCAGCGCCCCCTGCTGGCAGAGGGTGATTCTGTACATTCCACTGCCTGTACCAAATTGTAACTCTGTAGTAGCTCGTTTCTTTCTGGAAACATGTGAAGCACGTTAAATGTTGTTAATTAAATGGGAAGAAAAAAAAACGTGTTGAGACCGAAAAATCTCTAAAATAAGTTTCAACAGCATCGAAACAGCCAGAAAAGACCAGAGAATCACCAGGAACGTTTCAGAGCTTCTTCATGAGGGACTTTTACCAGAGTACCCAACACACCAGAACCCCCCCCCCCAGCAACAATAAGATCCCACTGGCCTGTGTGCAGCCTGGATCACGACTCAATAACAATCATGCAGCAGTATGTAAATGTAAAGTTCTCACCCCACATGACAGTGATGGTTCTGTCTTCTGTTTGGACAACACAGCCATAGATGTTGGTGTGGATCAGGGGGACCTCAGCTGTCAGGATGAGGATCACTGATCCATCCCCAGAAGGCAACGGGCCAGTTACAGTGATCCAGTTTGCCTTGGTGGCCCCGTCTTCAGTCAGAGACACTGAACGCACTGATTTGTCAGTACTGGTGACGTGGCACTTCAGCAATGCCCTGGTTAAATCAACAGGGTTGCCAAACACACGGAGATCTGCAGGAGGATAGAAAAGGTGATGATCAGGGTGGGACCAGCCAGGGGAAGAAAAGATACTTTTGTATGTGTTCAGGTTAATTCCTGAATTATGTCCAATTTAATGAAGTGATTCAAAGCTGTGATTTTATTATATTTTGCGTTATATTTTTTTGGACCAGAGAGTGTGTTCACCTGTTCTTTTTTCCGCTTCTCTTAATTTGATCTGATGGATCATTTTTGGACATTCTTCATTGATGAATTGTCCAAAGAATGGTTCCGAGACTCATAGCCGTTCCACGAATCTTTAATCATTTCTGCAGAAGGAGACAGGGCTTTCCATTTCTGAGCTCCAGCATCAAACTGAATGAAACCCTCTCCATTCACTGCCCAGTTGTCAAAAGCAGATTCAAGCCTCTCGTCTGACGTGATGCAGCCACGCCGCCGCTGAACATCTACAAGGATTATTTAATGTAAAATGTTCAGTTCATCTTCAACAAAATAAACACGTTATAAAGCAAATGTGCTGCAAACTTACACAGTGTGTGATTGATGAATTGAGAAATCTCTTTGAGAGCATCAAAAACATCATAACATGCTGCTGTGCAGGTCCCAGGTAAGTTGTGGGATTCCAGGACGGGTTTGAAGTTTTCTTGTTGTGTCCCACTGTCACAGTGAGAGATCACAACTCCATCAAACTCTGTAACTTGTTCAAAATGGAGCCCAGATCCAGGCTGAACATGTCCTGTAGACAAGAACTCAAGAGAATGGGAACCTGAAACACACAAACAAATGGAGTCAAAACTCTGGACCCTCACAGTGGGATCAGCGGTTCTGACAAAAATAATCATGTTATAAATTGATCACAATCTCAGGTCTTGTCAAATTAATATTGAAAGATGTAGACAGTTAATATTATGGTTAATTATTTTAAACCTTAAGCTGTGAGTCGTATCTGCTCAAATTGGTGGACGGTATCAAAAAAAAGCTAAAATATCTCTTTGATCATCATCATTGATCCTCTTTGAGCCAGACCACCACATGTCAGGATAAAAACCCACATCTCATCTCCTCTCATCCTGATCACCAGAACTCCTCAGGGCTGCTTCCTCGTTCCCCTACTATAATCCCTCTTCACAAACACTCAAATGGACAAAACACCACTAAAACAAACAACCAGAATGAAAAACAGCCTCTTTCACAAGCTGTGAAGGAAACATGGAGCAGCAGGATGAGAAACAGGTCAAAAGACCCAACAATAACCAAAATATCATAATAGATTCCTCATAAACTGAATATAAACAAGGTTTACTACAGCACCTGAACAGGCACCAATAAGAAAAGAGGTTTAATCTCCACTCTCTTCGTACTCTGTGTGCAGGCATCAAAATCAAAGCAAATCCTCAGATAGTCAACAACTAAAAAATACATCTGTGTTTGGACAGTTACCTGGGAGATCATTCTTGGTAGTTTGAGACAGTTTGAGACCAACAACCACATGAGGACAACAAAATGAGCTGACTAACACCCAAAAAACACCCAAAAATATTGCAATAATTAAAGGATTCCTGACTAAACAATATCTTGACCAGCTAGTTCATGCATTTGTTTTCAGCAGGCTGGTAACGGTGTGTTTGCAGGTTTTAGTTAAAGTTCAGCCAGGTAGCTGCAGCTGAATGGTCCTGATCATTTTTGAATGTAAATTTTCATGTTGAATTACTGTATTTGTTGACAAATAAATGTTGATAAAGACAACAATTTCAGTGAAATGGTGGAAATAGGTTTAAATCAGTGTTTCAACAGATGCCTTATCAACAAGTGACAACTATTTCATGCATATGCCTGTGATATTAAAGTGCACACACACACACACACACACAGGACAGCGGTACTTTAGCAGGTTTTATCAACAGGAAGTATCAGTGTGCACTACTGCTGCGCCCCCTAACGGCTCAGTCAGGAACAGTCCGACACACTGGAATCGAAAGCACTGTGGCCATGTTTTCGTTCAGAATAGTGTCACTGCCCAAATGTCTTCAATTATTTCACCAGCTTCCTGGTGCATTATTCGCTATTGATGTTTTTATTGCAGTGCTAAACAAAAACAAAGGACGTTTTTGAATGTTCTTGAAAAGTCGATTGTCTATTTCTTCCTGAGAAAAGCGCAACACAGCGCTCAGAACGTGCGTGTAAAGAAAGTTTCCTCAACTTACCGCATTCTGCTGCTGGGAGCAGGATCCAAAACAGAAGACAAATGTTCATCTTCCTAAATGAAGGTCGCTAAACACTTGTTGTCCTCATCTGAAACAGTCTGGAAGCACCATGACGAGGTTCTTTATGATAACGACCGATTCTCTTAAAAGCGCGTCTCAAACGAGAGGAGTGTCGCGGGGGTTTTAAATGCGCGTGACAGTCGCGGTTCAACAACAGAGCTGGACCCCGCCCCTCGGAATGTTTCGGGTTGTAAAAAGAACACTCGTTCCGCCATGTGGGCGGAGCCTTCGTTCAGCACCAATCAAATACCCCCCAGAGAGGTGACGTCTGGGTCCAAACAACGTGTTCACTGACACCGCCTTCGGACAGTTTGGAATTTTAGCACATAAACTCCTGATAACCGGATTTAAAATGATCAATTTCTAGCAACATAATTTGTGTCTTGGTCTCGTGGGACCTGCTCTTTCTTCTTGTATTCTTGACAGACAGCGATGGTGTTTTATTGCTATTTTAGCAACAAAACTGTTTTGGACTCATTTTAAGGCTACAACAAAAATAGTGAGACTTACCTTTGAGCAACAGTGATGTTATGCATGTTAAAAAAAAACTGGAAGCAAAACAGAGGTGAAAACTTTCAAAAATGTCCGGTCAACACTTGCATGGAGGATGTGTCTTCCACCAAGTGTTTTTCCATCTGCATTGAAACAAACAAAATAACAAAAATTGAATAAAATAAACAATAAAACCAAAACAATAAAACAATGTATATGGGTCTACTTTACTTTACATGGAAAGTATTGTAATATTTATTATTGTAATAATCATATTTCATATATTATAGACGTGTTACTATAAACAACATATGGATGATGGGAACTGTAGGTGACACTGTGTAATACTCCAGACTATCATGCATAGAGGCACAGTGGAGCACTACAAGAGGGGTGATCTAAAAGAGCTCTGCAGTTTGGATTTCATGTTCTCTGTCTCTAAAGCAAATTTTGTTGTAAGATTGACGTCATTTGGCTTTACAAGCTGCTGTTGTTATTCTCTCTCTCTGTTACCCCGTGTGTTGTGTGTGTGTGTGTGTGTGTGTGTGTGTGTGTGTGTGTGTGTGTGTGTGTGTTGTGTGTGTTCACCTGTTCTTTTTTCCGCTTCTCTTAATTTGATCTGATGGATCATTTCTGGACATTCTTCATTGATGAAGTGTCCAAAGAAATGGTTCCGAGTCTCATATCTGTTCCACGAATCTTTAATCATTTCTGCAGAAGGAGACAGGGCTTTCCATTTCTGAGCTCCAGCATCAAACTGAATGAAACCCTCTCCTTCACTGCCCAGTTGTCAAAAGCAGATTCAAGCCTCGTCTGACGTGATGCAGCCACGCGGCCGCTGAACATCTACAAGGATTGTTTTTTCTCTTTAGTTAAAGGTTTTAATTCCTCTTAGATGTGTTACAAAGCAAATGTGCTACAAACTTACACAGTGTGTGATTAATGAATTTAGAAATCTCTTTGAGAGCACCAAAAGCATCATTAAGGGCCACCTCACAGGTCCCAGGTAAGTTGTGGGATTCCAGGACGGGTTTGAAGTGTTCTTGTTGTGTCCCACTGTCACAGTGAGAGATCACAACTCCATCAAACTCTGTAACTTGTTCAAAATGGGGCCCAGATCCAGGCTGAACACGTCCTGTAGACAAGAACTCAAGAGAATGGGAACCTGAAACACACAAACAAATGGAGTCAAAACTCTGGACCCTCACAGTGGGATCAGCGGTTCTGACAAAAATAATCATGTTATAAATTGATCCCAATCTCAGGTCTTGTCAAATTAATATTGAAAGATGTAAACAGTTTAATATTATGGTTAATTATTTTAAACCTTAAGCTGTGAGTCGTATCTGCTCAAATTGGTGGACGGTATCAAAAAAAGCTAAAATATCTCTTTGATCATCATCATTGATCCTCTTTGAGCCAGACCACCACATGTCAGGATAAAAACCCACATCTCATCTCCTCTCATCCTGATCACCAGAACTCCTCAGGGCTGCTTCCTCCTCGTTCCCCTACTATAATCCCTCTTCACAAACACTCAACTGGACAAAACACCACTAAAAACAAACAACCAGAATGAAAAACAGCCTCTTTCCACAAGCTGTGAAGGAAACATGGAGCAGCAGGATGAGAAACAGGTCAAAAGACCCAACAATAACCCAAAATATCATAATAGATTCCTCATAAACTGAATATAAACAAGGTTTACTACAGCATCTGAACAGGCACCAATAAGAAAAGAGGTTTAATCTTCACTCTCTTCGTACTCTGTGTGCAGGCATCAAAATCAAAGCAAATCCTCAGATAGTCAACAACTAAAAAATACATCTGTGTTTGGACAGTTACCTGGGAGATCATTCTTGGTAGTTTGAGACAGTTTGAGACCAACAACCACATGAGGACAACAAAATGAGCTGACTAACACCCAAAAAATATTGCAAGAATTAAAGGATTCCTGACTAAACAATATCTTGACCAGCTTGTTCATGCATTTGTTTTCAGCAGGCTGGTAACGGTGTTTGCAGGTTTTAGTTAAAGTTCAGCCAGGTAGCTGCAGCTGAATGGTCTTGTTGGGCATAAATACATTTCAGATTGACTTGCGCAGTATGAAACATCCGGACCCTGAAGATTAACTCGTGATTCTCACAACCACAAACAAACTTCCTAAGGTGTCGGAAGACAGACAGACAGACAGACAGACAGACACAGACACACACAGACACACACACACACACAGACACACACACACACACACACACGCACACACAGGGCAGAGGTACATACAACGGAAGTCTACAGTTCTGCTGCGCTTTCGGTTTGTGTCACTGCAGTTCGAAACAGCGACATACGCGGAAGCACTGAAGTTTCCACGTTCGGTTGCACATGTTTTCGTTTCGAATAGTGTCACTGCCCAAATATCTTCAAGTATTTCACCAGCTTCCTGGTGCATTATTCGCTATTGATGTTTTTATTGCAGAGCTAAACAAAAACAAAGGGCGTTTTTGAATGGTCTTTAAAGTCGATGGCAGTATCACCGACCAGTTGAGGTGTTCAATCAATCACGTCATTTTGAATATTATATATTCATGCAAGAGTTTGGGGAGAGTTGTTTTAATCAGAATCATTGTGTGTTCTTTGATTAGCATGTTGCTCTAAAAGGTGTTGGCTGCCTAAAGGAGTCATGTGAGATTGTGAGTCTTTGGGGGGCATCTGAGAGGAACAAGACCAAATGTGGGAGAAGAGCATCTACACAGAGAGCTGATTGATTGTTTGTCTATTTCTACCTGAGAAAAGCGCAACACAGCGCTCAGAACGTGCGTGTAAAGAAAGTTTCCTCAACTTACCGCATTCTGCTGCTGGGAGCAGGATCCAAAACAGAAGACAAATGTTCATCTTCCTAAATGAAGGTCGCTAAACACTTGTTGTCCTCATCTGAAACAGTCTGGAAGAACCATGACGAGGGTTCTTTGTGATAAAGACCGATTCTCTTAAAAGCGCGTCTAAAACGAGAGGAGTTTCGCGGGGGTTTTGCATGAGCGAGAAAGTCGTGGTCCAATAAGAGCGCTGGATACCGCATTGTGGAGCCTTCGCTCAGCTCCAGGAAATTCCCCCCATAGAGGTGGCGTCTGGGTCCAAACACGTGATTCACTGACACCGCCTTCGGACAGTTGGAATTTTAGCACATAAACTCCTGATAACCGGATTTAAAATGATCAATTTCTAGCAACATAATTTGTGTCTTGTCTCGTGGGACCTGCTCTTTCTTCTTGTATTCTTGACAGACAGCGATGGTGTTTTATTGCTATTTTAGCAACAAAACTGTTTTGGACTCATTTTAAGGCTACAACAAAAATAGTGAGACTTACCTTTGAGCAACAGTGATGTTATGCATGTGAAAAAGAAAACTGGAAGCAAAACAGAGGTGAAAACTTTCAAAAATGTCCGGTCAACACTTGCATGGAGGATGTGTCTTCCACCAAGCGTTTTTCCATCTGCATTGAAACAAACAAAATAACAAAAATTGAATAAAATACAATAAAACCAAAACAATAAAACAATGTATATGGGTCTACTTTACCTACATGGAAAGTATTGTAATATTTATAATTGTAATAATCATATTTCATATATTATAGACGTGTTACTATAAACAACATATGGATGATGGGAACTGTAGGTGAACTGTGTAATACTCCAGACTATCGTGCATAGAGGCACAGTGGAGCACTACAGGAGGGGTGATCTAAAAGAGCTCTGCAGTTTGGATTTCATGTTCTCTGTCTCTCAAGCAAATTTTGTTGTAAGATTGACGTCATTTGCTTTACAAGCTGCTGTTGTTATTCTCTCTCTCTGTTACCCCGTGTGTGTGTGTGTGTGTGTGTGTGTGTGTGTGTGGTGTGTGTGTGTGTGTGTGTGGTGTGCGTGTGTGTGTGTTCACCTGTTCTTTTCTCAACTTCTCTTAATTTGATCTGACGGATCATTTCTGGACACAGTTGTTGGGGTCCAGGGTTGTGCCTGGTCTTCCCTCCAGGGGGCGTGAGGAGCTCAGTTTGCGCTGCAGGCAGGCGCACGTGTGTGCAATTAACATCGCCACCTACTTAAGGAGGGAGCGCCTGCCCATCAGGGCCAGAGGGTTGTGGTGCTTTGCTTGGCCTGTTTTGTCTTCCCTGCACATTTAAGTAGTGATGTCCAAATGAGGTTTCATGACGCTTTGAACCCTTTTGGACCATTGTGTTGAAAATTGGTTCATTACTCGAAGCTTCAATCATTTCGAACGCGGGCGTCATCCGCTGGCGCATTGGTGGTACTGCAGCCATGCAAAAGGTTGATGACCCAGCAAGCGTGCACTTTGAGTTTTGCTGTTTGTGCACTTTTGATGTTGTATTATTATAATATTATTTTTCTATATATTTTAGGAACAGATGGGGGTATGGGCCTAAGGTGCTTGGGTGAACTGGTGTGCTTATGCATTTTTATTTAAAAAACAGTTTCTCCACAGTCGAGGGTTTGAGGCGGTTTCTCTTTTTTGAAACCATTTCCCCGGCTTTAGAAAACACCCTCTCGCAGGGCACAGAGGATGCTGGTGTTGCGAGGTACTGGTTTGCCAGGTGGTACAGGTTTGGGTATCGGGCTTTGTTTGTCGTCCAGTACACCAGAGGGTCCTGTGATCGTTCAAGTGGAGGGGCTGACAGATAACGCTGCACCTCCACTATGGCATCAGCGGTGGCATTCCTGGACGCTCTTGCTTCTTCAGCATCCCTGTCCAGCAGCTTCCACGGATCAATGACTCAAATAAACATTACATAAAGTTTAGTCCGTACATGAATCAATGCAAATAAATCTATTGATCCAAATTCTATCATTTTTGTACCTTGGGAAGAAGCAGCTGGTTCTGGCTGTGCTGTTGAAGTGGATGGTGGGTCCTCTTGGGTGGGTGCATTCGGCAACAATGCCGCACACTCTGACTTTAACCAGTGCACAGCTGACTCGGCATTTGAAGGGCTTTGGAATCCGAGTGTTTTAAATCTTGGGTCAAGTAATGATGATAAAGAGAAGATGCTTGTAGTTTCTATCCACTGAGTTATCATTCATAATTCTATTGAGGTTTATGCCAAGGTCTTTTGCCATTTTGTTTGAGTTCCGGCCCGCAACGCAATAAGATTTTTATATTTTATATGTGCACCCCCCCACCCCTGCCTTAAAAGCTCTCAAGCAGTTCCAGCGATGTTCTCTGCTGTGTGACTGATAGGAAAAGGCCGAACTCCCACCAGGGATGTGGAGAGTTCACCTGCATGAATAGCATGACAGGTGACAGCGAGATACGCATCCATGTTGATGGAAGTCCACATATCTGCGGTCAAGCTGACACTGTCAACATTCTGCAGGGCTGCCTTGGCTTCTCCTTTTCTTCCACATCCCTCCTCTCCACCATGGCTTTAACTGTCTGCCTTGATGGAAGGGTGCATGTGGGATCCAGTTTAGCCACCAGAGCACAGAAGCCAGGATCAGACAGACACCACAGTGAGAGGCTGGGAATCTTTCACTATGAAATCCACTAGAGCTTCATCAAGCTCCTGCTTCCTGCTACATAAAATATGGAAGTTAGCAGAACAAGATTCATTTAGTTAATTAACTAATTCTATACACCCAAACCTGCGCAGTAAGTTTGAAAGTTACTCTTAATATTGCCTGGAACAGCACCCCTCACCTGGTGGAAACGTCATCACAGCAGCCTCATCATTGATGACGTGTTGTTATTATATGTCGGGAACAAAGCAAACACTTCACCTGCAAATTAAAAATGAGATGTGTGTGTGGTTTATTATTTGTTACTGTGTGAATAAGAGTTGAAAAAACGTTTGTAACACTTACCTTGTTCGGCGGCACCATTTCAAAGTGGTCCCAGACTTGAGATCTCTTCCTGTTGGTTCCATGTGTGGCAGGGCGTGGCCTGCGCTCCGAACAGGTGCCATATGGAGGTAGTGCCTAATTGGTGGGTGGGGGAGAAAAGGTTTATATAAGGCACTGCCTCCAGCTGGCGTTAGTTGTTTTCCCTCTTCGACAGTACGCGGGGTTACGGCTTATCTGGGCGGTTCGACCAACAGAAACTGTTTCACAGCGCGAGCTGTCTGGCAGCGCCAAGAAGGTTGGTGCTTCCTCCCGCCTAGAGCGCTTTGCCGTGAGGGCACGCGCGCTAGTTTGCACTGGGCAGGTAAGGCGCAGCAATGCGCGTCACTGACTCCCCCACTCACTCGGTTGATAAATGTTAATGGGGCTGTTCTTGCTGCAGTTGGCTGACGTCAGTGGGTCGCGATGCCCCAGCGGGAACCCTCACGGAGTGGGGGCGCCACCAAACACAGTCGGCACGGACTACCTCGCGTACTGGACCCACGCTTTTACCCACACAACACTCTTGCCTTCTGACTTTGATCATTTAATTTCTCTGTCAACACTGCTCCTGCTTTTAATGGTTATACACCCCCATATCTTGGCCCCCCCCATCACCCTTCCACCCAAAACTCCCCTTTTGTGCTGTCTCCTCCCAACTCACTAGCAGAACCCCCTTGTAAGATGTTCATTCCTCTGACCTCTTGAATGAATCCAGTAATTAGCAGCCAACTGTTTCCTCTTCAGCCACAGTGGCATTTCCCCAGCCTGTTCCTGGAGCGCACACACAGGTGAGATTTTGACTGGCCCATGTAGAGTCTAAGTCAGGGGTCGGCACCCAAAATGTTGAAAGAGCCATATTGGACCAAAAAAACAAGAAAAAAATCTGTCTGGAGCCGCAAAAAAATTAAAAGCCTTATAATGAAGGCAACACAGGCGGTAAGTGTCTATATTAGCTGTATTAGCCTACTTTCCAAATGGTAAGTAGGCCACAAATACATAATGAGCATTCATGATTGTAGCTACAACGGTCCAATGAAATAATGGCCACGCATCATACAGATGTCTTTTGAAAAGAACCCTACAAGTGACCTATCAAAGGAAACATACATAAAGAACAATACATTTTTAAGCCATTTCAACAATAACGAATTGAGACAAATGAAATTATGACCATTTTAAAAATGTAAAATAAATATTGAATGAATTTTTCAATTAACATGTCTCTCAGACAGTTACAATGATGAAATGTTTATTTTCCTGCCGCGCATCCTGGAGAGAGAATGACGCCCCATGTGACCACTCTGCTGTACGATGGTGCTTTAAGTTTAACTTCCATTATCATGGGATGTTTAAAACTTTAAGAATGTTTGTCACGTTTTTCTCCGACAAAATTATATTAAAACAATTTCCATTTTCATATTTTTGAAAAAGCTCAAGGGAGCCACTAGGGCGGCGCCAAAGAGCCGCATGCGGCTCCAGAGCCGCGGGTTGCCGACCCCTGGTCTAAGTGCTTGCACCGGGATCATATCCAGCAAAGTTCTGAAATCAGCTCTACATTGCTGGGATCTCATTATATTTACCACTTTTTTCTTTTACATTAACTTACTACCTGCCTGATATGATCCTTCCAGCTCAGCCTCTGGTCAAAGTAGATACCAAGGAAGCGGAAACTCTCAACCCTTTCTAACACACTCCCATATGTTTTTAGATTGCTCTCTCTACCTACTTTCTTGTTAAATACTTTGTCTTTTCAGATGAAGCTTTAAGGCCCCATTTAATCCCCCGTCTTTCAACTTTACTTCCCCTCCTGCATCCTCTTGACAATATACTGGAAGTTCCTCCCTCTTGTCCAAGGAGCCCCATCGTCAGAAAACAGCGACCTCCTCGTACCATCGGGAATACTTGGAAATATATATTCAATCATTTATCATTAGTGAATAAAGATTTGGACTGACCACTGAACGCTGTGTAGCGTTTTCAACGATGTTTTGTCTTGACATTTCTGCCCCCATCCTCACCTGGATGGATCTATCACTTCGCTTTTTTACCCACTCTCACTGCTATTTTCCTGCTGGTAGAGAAAGTTCCTGATCCAGGATGTTGATGTGATATAATTTCATAAGCAGTCCATCCTTTCCCATCATATCATATCCTTTTTCTATATAAAAAATACAGCATTACACTTTCTTTATTGATCTGGACTGTCCTTATCTCATTCTCTAAATGTAAAACCTACTGTGCTGCTTCTTTTCCTAAACCCACTTTTATATCATTTTCAGTTTTTTCCCTGGTTTCTAAATAAGAGTTCAGCCTTTCATTAATCAATTTTTTTTCCATAGTTTTGCCTACAAAGGTTGTTAGATCTATTGTTCTGTAGCTCTCTAGCAAACCCGGGTCCTTACTTGGCTTACAGATTGGTACAATAGCAGTTTCTTTCCATTGATTAGGTCATTTTCCCTCCCCTCACAGCTTATTATACAATTTCAATAATGCCCCTTTACTTTGAACACTAATTTTATCTAATATAATTTATTTGGTCTTCCCTGGAGTTGTTTTTCCAGCTTTTTAAAAATGCGTTATTTGGTATTGTCATTGAAAACCTTGTCACACTTGCCTTTTTCTTTCAATCCTGCCTTCTTTCTCTTTATTACTCAAATTTTCTGTGCTTTTTGTTTTAGCAAATATTTGTGCTATTAGTGCTGCTGATTATTTGTCCTCTACAATAAAGTTCCCTTCATCTTCCATAACTGGCATCCATTATTGTCTACTTCCTAACATTCTTGTGATCATACCCCACAGTCTTGTCATTGGTGTCTTCCTACCAAGCGACTCACGATACTTTCTCCAGGACTCCCGTCTGTTCCTCTTATCACTCCCCTCGCTGTGAGGAGATTCCCCTCGTCTTATTCCTCTCCCTCTCCCCTTCAGTTCCTTGTCTGTGTTTCCCGTGTCTGTTTCCAGGCTGGGAGGGGCTGCTTCCTGCTTCACTCCCATCGTGCGATCTACACACCTGGAACTCGTCTTCAGAAAATCACCTTCACCTGTCTCCTGGTTTAAAAGACTGGTCCACGCTTCCATCATGGCCAATTTGTGGTGCAGCCCTCCGTGATCGCCCATTCAGATGTCTGTTCGTGCCACCCAGCCTGCTCTGACAAAGACTTTATTAGCTCTGGTTCTTTGAGGGATTCTGCTGCCACCTTTTCAGTAAAGTTTAGTCTGGTCAATCTACTCGGTCCTGTGTGTGTCTGCTGCTCCTAAAACGAGCTGCTGTCTGCTGTTCCTTATAATTTATTAAAGTCTTGAGTTTCGGGTTGTTGTTTTTTTTTCATTTTAAAAATTTCTTTTAATTACTTCTTGGAATAGTTACATTTGCTGCTTCAGTTATAATTTGACATATTTCATTATTCAGTTCTGGTTTACACCAACTGCCCTTAGTTTGCCCCAGCAAAATTCTGAACGTATCCATTTGCTCCCTCACATTTCCATCTTCCTCCTCCTTTGTTCCGACCCCTAACGCTTTCAGTTTCTAGACCTATTGGATGATGGTCTCTACCCACTGTGCTGCTTCTCAACACTTCCCAGTTGCTTTTCCATGTTAAAACCTGTGATGCCGATGTGTGATCTCTTGATGGCTCGGTGCCCTTTGCCACTTTCACCCTCACGGCCAAACCAGTATTCAAGCATGCCTTTGTCATCTAACATGTCTTCCATTACTTCGAGTCCTCCTGATATCCCCCCATGTGCATTAAAATCTCCACACCAAACTATCTTTCAACTTAATAAACCCAAATTTGGTTTGAGTCATGCCTCTTGTACACAAATTATATCCACGTGTTCCTGTAATTCAGGGATATATTTTTTTACTTTTGCCTGTTTGTGATGAGACTTTGACCATTCCAAGGTCAGAAAAGGTGGTGATCAGGGTTGTCTGTTGTCACTCTTTGAACAGGGAACCAGCAGTGATGAGCAGCTCACTCTTCCTCTCAAATAGTTTTAGCTCATAACCAACACCAGGCTGCTTCAGCTACCTTTACCAGACTGAACTGCTTCTGTCCTCATCTGAGCTCCATCAGCAGATTCAACACTGACAGGAGGAAATCACTGAGGTCACCATGACAACGAAACAGGATGTAGCTTCATTTGGCTTTACAAGCTGCTGTGTTATTCTCTGTTACCCCCCAGTGTGTGTGTGGTTGTGGTGTGTGTGTGTGTGTGTGTGTGTGTGTGTGTGTGTGTGTTGTGTGTGTGTGTGTGTGTGTGTGTGTGTGTGTGTGTGTGTGTGTTGACCTGTTCTTTTCTCAACTTCTTAATTTGATCTGTTGGATAATTTCTGCACAGTGTTCCTTGATGAAGTGTCCCAACAAATGGTTCTGAGCCTCACGGTTGTTCCACAAATCTTTAATCATTTCTGCAGGCGACAGATGACAGAAC
>NW_026621943.1:10000-80016 GCF_003711565.1 Takifugu flavidus | reverse complement strand
TTCTGCAGCCCTGGAGTCCAGGAGGAGCAGCAGAGGTCAGAATGTGTCGGAGCGCGTTTAACTATTGTCTGCAGTTCCACGCGTGTCCACCGGGTGGCGGTAAAGCACCACATGATATTTCTCCTTTTTGGAACTTCTTCAGCTGCGTTGAGCTTTAAATCTTCACCTGTCGCTCCCTTTAAGCTCTAAACTTTGCGGTTCTATGTGTAGTTTGTTGGTTTAAATATTTCTGATGAATTCTGATGAAAATGACTGAAACTGTCAATGACCAATAGAAAGTTCGTCCATTGTTCTACTGCGTCACACATTTTCATTATTTGTCATTTTTGGGTCTAAACTGGACCAGTTCTGTGAGCTGTTTTGCTTTTTCTGTGGACCAGATGTTCCAGGCAGGTTCCATCATCGGACACAGACGGAGACAGGTCACGTGACAACAGTCAGCCTTTAGTTCTTTATTACAGGAGGATCTGGTTTATATACAGACACGTATCTGCAAAATACTAAAAAGTCTATGAACCCAAAGTACTAAAGTCTACATCCACGCACACGCGTGTATTAAGTGTTCATACACACGTGTGCGCGTACGTGCACACTGTATATTCATCTAATAACTGTTAGTTTCTAAAACAGCAAAGTAGAGTCACTGAGGCACGGCTTCACCTCCTTTACACCGAGGTTTCCCTGAGCAGGTGTGATGAACTGTTGCAGAAGGAAAAGCATGGAACATGTTAATAACCGGACACAACAACACTCAGGTTTATTGTCTGACGGCATCAGTGTCTCTGGTTGCATCTGTCTGAGGAGCATTGTGAAACCAGGAGCAGTGTAAATGAGGGGGGGGGGGGGGCAGTGAGTGGATGCTGCATTCATCAAACACACAATAGTCAGAAGAGAAGAAGGAAGAACAGAAGCCCGTGTTCCTCAGTGTTGGTGTGGAGACGCCTGTTTGGAGGAGCAGGAAGCAGGCTGGACTCTTCCAGCTGGCTTTAATGCCACTTCTCTTCTGAGAACCTCCCAGCAGCTTTCTCTCCACCATCTTTTTACGCTGAAGGTTTTTGATCATTTCAGGTCAGATGTTCTTGGACTGAGGTTAAACATGTTTGTTCTTGTGCTCGGAGCGAACCGACGATCCTCTAAAGTCAGGCATCCTAAAGGTGGATGTTTTCTGAGGCCTGGAGGCTTTAAAGTGGCGCTTTTACCCACTTGTCCTCGTTCTGTTGGAAACTTGATCCAAAAACCTTTTCTGGAGCTTCATGTTCTGCTTTTTTGAAGGAATGAAATGGTTTCATCAGCGCTGCCGGGGGCTGAGCAGGCTTCATAAATCTGAAGCTCTGAGATCCTTTAAAGATCTCCTGGAATCAGCAGATGGGGGTTTGATCAAAAACTGTAAGAATCAGTCAAGCTATCAAATCTTGACTCAGTCCAAGCGTGAACCAGTCCATCCAGAGCTGATTATGGCTCAGCCAGGAGGAAAGCACGGCCTGGGGGGGTTCATATGGAGCAGGCACACTCTGGCTCTATTGCTACTGAAAACAGCCCTTCAGCACAGCAGCCTGGAATACAGTTCTGGAGAACACCTGTTCCCAACAGAACCTGTTTAAAACGGGACCAGTAAAGATGCCCGGCGTGACCACGACCACGGGGAGGGGGGGGGGCAGAGACAGGCGGTAACGCCGCTGCCCACCGATTCACCTGGAAACAACAAAAACCCCAGCAGCTTGGACCCAATATGGCAGCGTGTTCCTCAGAAACGCTCCTCAAACTCTCCCCACAGCTTCATTGCTAAACAGGATTTGGGTTTTTTTGTCCGTGCTAAATGGAAAGTGTTTGTCCTTTGGTGGTCCAACAGGACCACGATTTGGATGGATGGATGATTTGATGTTATTGAGAATAAAAACAGCTGAAAATGGAAGCAGAGATGTTTCAGAGCACCAGAGTTCAGAAAGAGTTTCTAATCAAACACCGCCTGTTGGGGATGATGAATGGATGAATTTTTATTTAATTTAGACTAATTTAGACTAGTTTTAACATCCTTTATGCCAGTTCCATAGAGCCACACACACACACTAGCAAAGATGATATCCAAACAGCCAAATAAATGGGAGTCAAAAGAAATCATTTAAAGCTCATATGTCAGAGTCAAGGTCGAGGGTTTTCTATGGCCCCCGGGATGATATTGATTTATTATTAGAACCGGCCCACAGGCCGCAGATGTTTTACACAGGCCAATACTACATTTCCCACAATGCAACGGTGACAGTCTGAGCGGGAGGTGGCTTCATTTCATTATTTATCAGTAGTCATTAGCATAACAGCAAAAGTTAACTTCCAGATCCCCATAAAATGGCAAAAGGGAAGGTGGACACTGAGAACCGGGGGTTCAAACAAGGTGGGAGTGGGAGCACATGTTCACGGAGGCAGCTGGGAAACCTGGGTGTCTTCTGTGTGGAGAAAGGGTGGCGGTAATGAAAGAATATCATCTGAGACGCCATCATGAAGCTAAACACAGCCGATCTGTCTCTGAGCTTTGTCCTCCACACGCTTTTTGGTGGCCTCCAGCTCCCTCTGGAAAAACTCTGACGCGGCAAATTGTTGAAAGGGCATTCTGGGGTCAGAGAGTCCCTCAGCAGCATCAGTCTGATGCACCTTCCTTGAGCAGTAGAAGTAGCGAACAGGACCCTGCTGATAGAAAAAGTGGATGGAAGATCCACCCGTCCCATACGGAGACTTGGGCTGTCCACAGGCCAGACAGGGTTTCGTCTGTCTCATCTTCTGCTCTGGTCGCTGCTGCTGCTGCTCCATCTCTAGAATTCTCTGCACAATTTTTTCAATGGAATCCTGCGTCAGAGGCGTGGGCAGGGCGGCTGTGGGAGGAGTGACAACAGCCGTCTCCATGGTGACTACAGGAACGCTGGTTGTTTTGCTGCCCTCTGTCAAGGAGTACCACAGCTGTTGAGTCTCCAGGAGCTTCTCTGGGCTGGTGTTCAGAGAAGAACTGGTGTTCAACAGCTTTGCCAGATGCTTCACATAGCGGGATATGTGAAACCTGGTTGTGGGGCGGAGCAAGCTGTTCGGATCGGCCGCAGACCGATGGACCATGTCTGCGTAGTCTCGATCCACAAGCCTCAGGATGTCCTTGTCCCCATGATGATACTGCAGCAAACTATCAATAGCGTCTTTCATGGGAAGAGTCCAGCGTGTGTGGTCCAAGACAAACACTCCACCACCAGTCTTCATGGGTCCAGTGCGGGCGCTCCTCGGCGAGGACTTCAGCGGCAGGGGCAAAGCTCCAGAGACGTCTGGAACACAAACAAAGCAATAATGCATCCTTAGTAACTCATATTATCGCGATATGGCTATGAGATTAGAAAACACATTATATCCATCCTTAATAACAGAAAGTGTAATATTTAACACATCAAAAGATTGAGATACACTGACCACAACCTAACTAAATCTATTTATTTTCAATCATTCGAAGGCCTTAATTCCAACATGCGCTCTGAAAAACCCGATTATCGTTGACCCGCCCACTGATCTTTCAGGATCCTGGTCATCCTCTGCTGGAATCTCCTTTACACGTCCAGCTGACAGGTGGCGCAGGGGGAAGCGACGGCACAGCAGTCGCTGTTGCCCCAGCTGGAGGAAGGTGTTGCCCCAGGAGCATCGTCTGGAGCGGGAGGGGGCACGAGAGCCGAAGGCGGATCCCTCTTCTGCATTTTGTGTTTGTCCCAGTCCAGGGAGCGGACGGCAGCCCGGTTCTCTGGACTCCAGCCCAAACCTTTCTCCAGTGTCTCTGTCAGAGAGGCGGAACGCAGGGCACTTGTCTTGTCCCGTCACTGCCATGGAAGCAGAGTTCAACTCCCACATTGAGGCAGGGTCAAAGACAGCAGGGAGGACGGCGCCGGGCTTCTTCATGTCTACCGGTCGCTGAAAGTTCCACCGCACAACGCCGGTCATGGCCTGGGCCTGGAACAGTTCAGGGGAGACTGCGTACCCGTGACCCACTGGGCCTGCTGGAAATGGTAGCCCTCCTGCTGAGATGTACCACGGACAGGGATCCAGACGGGGACTTTGGCACCTTCGCCCGCTACGTGGTTTAGCTGAAGGGTCCCTCCGTCCCTGTACATTATCCCCTCAGACAGTTCTGGGTCACTGAGGCAACCACGGAGGATGTGTGAACCCTCTGAACGCGCCACGTCTTCAGCATGGATAGGTTAGGGTTAGCATGGAGCATTTTTCAGTTTGAATGACGGCAAACAAAGAAGATGGCTGATCTCACCTGTCCATCCAGTGGTAGCCGGCCTTTCCACCCCAGCGTGGCTGTACCTCTGGGCCATTCCTTGCTACATCGGATGCAGGGACCTTTCTGTCTCAGCCTGAACCATCACCCAGGACACAATGAGCCAGTTCTCATTCATCACTGCGAAACTGGACATGGCTCCAGATGCCAGTGTCACCTTCCTCGCCATCTTCCTCGTGTGGTCCCACCTGAAAACCTGCCCCAACGTGCCCTGGAGGAGCTTGGTCAGAGACGGCTGTTGACGCTTGAACTCATCCAGCAGGCAGTCAGTCAGGTAGGAGATCCGGACACAGACACCCACCCCAACCTTCTTGGTCCTCGTATGGCCCGAAAGCACGTGGCCGATCTTCCATCCTCACGTACTGGCCGATGGTTCTCTGTCCGTACGCCCCAGCCTCGGCCTCCCTGACGTTCTGTACGGCGTGCAGATATGCCAGGTGAGCTCGTTCATACTTGAGGTGCATGAGCTCATTCACCTGGTTCGCCATATCGGTCGGTGACTTGCCAGAACGCCGCAGTTCATCCATTACCGACTTGCACGCAGCCTTCTTGTAAGTCAGGAATGCAGGCAAAAGGTTAGTAAAGCGCACGGGCAGCTTCTCCACCCATGGAGGGTTGTCAGGACCAGTTCCTGCGACAGGCCTTGCAGCAGAGTCGCGAGGAAAAGATCAAATACTGGCCACGGACGCTGACGATCACTGGAGGTCTGCCCACGCCTGCAGAGACCACCTGAGGACGAGGACAGCTATGGAGGCACGGCAGGATGTCATTGTTCCTCAACCTGACCGTGATGTGGCTCTCTGGCTTCCAAATGAAAAATGGATGGAGCTGAAAAAAGTTGGGGGACGGGAGCTCAGCCACCATGTCCAGTAGCTCCGGCTGAGGAGGAAGACGCCAAAGAGAAATTGCGTTCCCAGGGTTATGCACTGGTCGGGACCCAGGCCACAACCCAAGTTGTTGAAGCTCCGTCCTCATCCACAGCTTTTGATGTTGTGAGCAGATCCACTTGCTCATGTCGTGGTCAGGGACAGGCATGGGAACAGGAGCTATGGGAACTAGGATAAAGTAAAGAAGACAGTTGAACAACATAAAGTTATCATTACTGAAGAGACAATTTCAGTGCCCCCGCCCTCACATGATATAAACCACGATACAAGGAAACAAACACGCGCCTCGGACACTTGGTTTCATTCCAGAGCTCACACGTCAGATTTTTTCCATGTCAGTGACAAAGAATCGTGTCAATTTGAATCACCCCGGGACACTTTATTATTGTTCAACACCCCACGGAATGGGGGAAATGTACATGGTTTAACATCCCACTCTTTTGGTCTTGGGTAGAGTCCGTCAAAGGAGGCACTCTGCCGTCAGAGGTCTGTGCCGTGCAAGAGTCAGGTCCTGAAAACAAGTGCAGACTTGCTATTAAGAAATTACAGTCACTTCACCTGATGACAACATGGAAAGAACAGTCAGCTGGACATTACAGAGACATCAGGTTGTTCATCAGCCCTAAATAAAAAGAAAAGGAAACATACCTGAAGTTGAGTGGGGCTCCTCTACCTTTGTGAGACCCTCTGTCTCTGTCACCAGGAAGGCCAGCTGTGGGGGGAGGGGCACAGGTCTCTTCCTCTTCACACCTGGTGAAGCTGGAACAGCTGCAGGTACGGTCATTTTCAAAAATGAAATGACTTTATTTAAGGCAGCTGCAGTTAGCAGAACACTTGATTGGATGAACAGAATTACAATGTTTTTACCATCAACTAGTGATGCCTGTAGCTCAGCGGTATCTCCAGGTGGGGCTTTGGAGCGTGTGGCAGATGGAACTAAAAAGACAACATTAGTTTAGTCAGTTCAGATTCAATGAGTTGTGAAGACGCCGTTATTAGTAGAAATTCAAGCAGCCTTATCGTTACTCCTCCTGCTTTTTAGAATTTTACATCATTAAAATGAAAACAATATAATGGTCTCATTCACACCAATTGAAATGACAATGTTAATCAGCGCTCTCGAGGCCGAGCAGGAGGAGCATTGGGACTCGGTCAACAAACATGCATTCGCGTGTTCGTACCCCGTGCATCGAAACTGTTTTTCAACGAAGCATGCAAAGAGAACAAAAACAAACACTTACCCTCCTCCTCATAGTCAATATCAGTTCATCATTGCACGGATCAATTCATAGTCCTCACGACGTTATTATCACACCAACATATGAAGAGTAATATTAAAGGAACTCGGCCGGAACATCAAGAAACAAAAATAATAAGATAAGTTTCAGATTTGGAGAGGAATTCTTCATGGAAAGGAACGGAACTCCAGCTCTGAAACCTATTTTTCAGAAACCTGTCTTTGCTCCTGGTGGCACTCTCGGCAGGGCGGCTGCTGCTACTGGCATAGCATCTGCACACAGATGAAAAGAAAAACAAAGAAATCAGATACGGCATGGACTTTGTTTGACATGAAATAAATGTGGTAACGGTGTATTTACAGCTCTGGACTTGCAGATCAGAGTTATGGATGCTCAGCATCTCCCTTTCCATCTCCACGTCCTCCTCCATGGCTGTGTTAAAGACAAAAATACCGGCTACAGGTTATTAGTAGAAAAGAAAAAAACCTTTTCCCAAAGTTGAACTTGTCACATGAAGGAATGAGCATACCCAGGGGCTCAGCTGGGGCCTTCATGGGATGCTCAGCAGGTGTGGAAGATGTGGTGGGCTGCTGCCTCTTCAGCAGGTTCTGCTGCAACCTGGACATTCGTGTGCCTGGAACGCAGCGCCTGCCTATGACAAAATCAGCATAGCCATCACCTCTGCTGTCCCAGATCTCCTTCCACCTGCTCTTGGCTCGGGCACCAAATCCAACCAGCTGGTCGTCTTCAGATGAGGCAGTCACTCCATCCCCTCTTCCGGCCTCATAAGTGAGGAGAGCCTGGATTTCTTGGAAACTGAGGGCATAACTCACAAATGACTGGAGGCTGTCCTTACTGTGGCTGTCAGCCATACAGAGACCTGCTGCCTCCTCGCTCTGCACGTTCTTGATCAGATACACGGTGGATCCTACGTCATTCTGCAAAAGCCATCTGAATGACTTCCCTTTATATTTACCAAACTGCAGGACATAGTCTCCCTGCACCTCCATCTTATCTGAGGGATCCCCCCTCGTTGTCGGATGACGGCCAAAGCGTTCTGCCGTACGAGGTCCTCCCTCATGGCCGCAGACTTGTCCTGAGGAGTGGAACTCACCCGTTTGGCTTCATCAGATGGCTCCTGGAGGAGAAACCCAAGAGGCCCCTTGCGGAACACGACCCGAAGTTTCCCAGGGAAAAAGGCGAATTGCTTCTGCATGTTGAGCTGACATAAAGGAAAAATGTCTATTAATTTTCTCATTTTTATTAGACACTGATAAAACAGTTCCACCCATTTTTCACATCACACCTGATAAATGTGATCAAAGGAATCTTAGGCCAGTAAAAGATAAAGTGTGGTACCATGTGTAAAGCTCTGTGTGTGTGTGTGTGTGTGTGTGTGTGTTTGTGAGTGTGCGCACACATGCAATTATCATGTAGGTGTGAAAGTGTAAGATCAAGGTTGTTGGGGTGTCGATTCAGGAGTTCAGAAGGTCAGTACCTGGTGTGGCTAGTGAGGAAAAGACTGGAAAGTGATGGTGTGGTGTGTGTGTAGGTGTGTGTTTGTGTGTGTGTGTGTCTGTGTGAGAGAGAACATGTTGGGGGGGGGCAGGAGGACAGTATCCCCTCTCAAAGACATTGAAAACAAAAACACACATTTGATGTAATAAAATGTAATACTACCACTACTAATATTACTACTAATAATAATTATAGTAATAATAATAATAATACCGAGATTTCAGTGCCACGACAAGTAAATCGGTTACTTGAATATAAAATATGAACAAGTTCATTCATCACTGTCGTGTAATTTAATTTATGAAAAACTAGCTTGACAAGATATGAGTATATTGTAGCATGACAAATACAGTACATTATAATTTAGGGCCAATTATAACACGTTCCTTGCTAATTTAGGACAAAATTGACCACAGCCTATGCACAATTACGAAAAGTTTCCTCATTAATTTAGTCGGAAATCAAGCCCAAACTTACCTTCAGCGAAGTTTACCAAAGAATGAACCAAGAATGGCCGATCCTCCGGAGAGGAGCCGCTCTTCATAGAAACGGCAGAACAGCGCCACGGGATGATAGCGGCCGGAAATATATTGCGTCCGTAGTGGTTTAGCACGACCATTGAAAATGAATGGGAAACGGTTTAGGGCCGTTTAGCTCCCGGCTATGGCACATTGCTTTTAAGTTGATTTCATTTATCGGAGTTGAATCTTGTTTGATTTTTTTGAAGGCGTTTCACCTCTCATCCAAGAGCCGTTCTAGGCAGATTTGATGATATGACGCTCATAGGCTATATAGCCTTTTCTTTTTTGAGGAAATGGATTGGAGGCTGCTCCAACATTGAGGTTTGGACTGTGACAAAGCAAAATGGACAACCTCCACCAGAATAAGTGTTTCAAGAAAATAAGTTTGAGTGTATTAACTTCAAAAGGCCATTTTCTTGTACCTGCTCTCGCTTACGGCCATACCACCCTGAGAACGCCCGATCTCGGAAGCTAAGCAGGGTCGGGCCTGGTTAGTACTTGGATGGGAGACCGCCTGGGAATACCAGGTGCTGTAAGCTTTTTGCACTCTTCCACTGGGTCAGCAGAGGCCGCCAGTGTTCCTGATAATTATCCAGCCAGATGCAATTCACTTCTTAAGTACTTCTAACATTGAGATTTAATGTTGCACTATTGTACATCGTTTGAGATTTAATATTTTATGAGTGTGTGTGTGTGCGTGTGTGTGTGTGTGGTGTGTGTGTGTGTGTGTGTGTGTGTGTGTGTGTGTGTGTGTGTGTGTGTGTGCGTGCGTGCGTGCGTCCGTCCATGCGTGCCTGTGTGTGTGTGTGTGTGTTTGTGTCTAAATAAAATTGAATTTCCCACTTTGGTCCACACTATTGTCAATATTTTTGTCTTCAAAAAAAGCCAACTCAAGGCGGCAGATTCCTGAATTGAAAACAATTTCTAAAGAACTCAAGTATCATACTAACAACACTAATATTCCATCTGTTTATCCCCAACTGAATTAACTCCACACCTATCTCATCAGATTATTTGGAACAGAATAAGAAGATAACGTAGCATTTCCCTGTTCATATCTGCTACTTGCAATTTAAAATTTGTCAATAAAACTATGCTATGACACAAACTACAGTTTAATAGATGGCTGTGCTCCTAAAAAGAGCAGCATTTGTGGCTCATAAACCTCACAGACACTGCTATGTTCTTTAAACATTTTTATGATCGTGAATTTTTCAATCAAATATCTTCTCTTTGATAATGCCCAAAGCTGGATTCGAACTCTCCCTCTGGGGTCTTCAGGAGGTTTCAATCAGGTTGTCTGTTACAGCAATCGTCAACTGGCCCGCAGATCGATTCCCGGCCATGGCACACTGCTTTTAAGTTGATTTCATTTATCGGAGTTGAATCTTGTTTGATTGTTTTGAAGGCGTTTCACCTCTCATCCAAGAGCCGATCTACGCAGATTTGATGATATGACGCTCATAGGCTATATAGCCTTTTCTTTTTGGGGGGAATGGATTGGAGGCTGCTCCAACATTGACGTTTGGACTGTGACAAAGCAAAATGGACAACCTCCACCAGAATAAGTGTTTCAAGAAAATAAGTTTGAATGTATTAACTTCAAAAGGCCATTTTCTTGCCCCTGCTCTCGCTTACGGCCATACCACCCTGAGAACGCCCGATCTCGTCCGATCTCGGAAGCTAAGCAGGGTCGGGCCTGGTTAGTACTTGGATGGGAGACCGCCTGGGAATGCCAGGTACCATACAAATAAAAACACGCATATGAAGAGAATAGACACTCCAACTCTCTCTGTCGCCACCTGGGAGTCATTTAAACTTATTGGGTTTCAACTGAGTTGGAGACCTTGTATAACTATTATGATTATCAGGAATACTATGATTACAGCTAGCACCGAGGCTAGCATACTACAGCCCCAGCCAATCCTCTGGATTTTTCTGTATTGGCTTCTGTCTATATTTACCTGCTGCCGTCCTCGTAGAGTTTGTGAAACCAGTACACTGTTCCTGAACAGCAATAGATCATAACCTGTTGAAATAGCCCCCCTAAGTGAGGTGGCTCTGAAACCTTCACTGACTTTCGGGTCTACCCAGACTCTATTCGTCTAAGTCCACCCTATTATCAGAATTTGCATCACCTTCCCGGTCGGAGTTTTCAACAGAAATGACCTTCTTGCAATGAGTGAGGTGTACCCAGGTTGATCTTTCAGCTATTTTAGCAGCAGAAGGTGTAGACAAAAGAACTTGGTCAGGTCCTTCCCACTCAGGTGAATACCAGTGTTTCTTTTTTACGCTCCTCACTAGGACCCAGTCGCCTGGCTCCACCGGTTGGATTTTCTGTTGGGAGACAGAGGCCGTCTCAGTTTCATGACCTTGCTTTTGTTTTTCTAACATTCTTCTCATGTAATCAGCTAGATTAGACTCATCATTTGTCTCCCAGTAGTTTGTGAACTGAGGAAGTCTGTACAGTCTTCCAAATAAGACCTCATAAGGAGTAAGGCCTGCGGTGCTTGTAATGTTTATATAGAGCTTAGCCAAATCCACACATTGTCCACGGTCTCCCCGTCTCTTCCATGCATCTCTTCAGTCTGTTTTTAATAGTGCCATTAGTTCTTTCAACTAATCCTGCGCTCTGAGGATGATAGGAGCAATGGTGTTTTAAATCAATATGAAACATAACACTGATCTTTTTAACAACTTGATTTACAAAATGAGTACCATTATCACAGTAATTTTTTTCTGGGATACCATATCTGGGTATGATATCTTTGCAGAGTGCTTTAGCAACTGTTAGCACATCTGGGTTTTTTGTTGGAAATAGTTCTATCCATTTTGAAAATGCATCTATTATGACTAGACAGTATTTTTTCCCTTCACTTTTATTTAATTCTATGAAGTCCATATGTATAGTTTGGAATGGATATTGGGGAGCAGGAAATTTTCCTCTTCTTGGTCTCAGATTTCCTTGTGAATTGAGTCTTGCACATGTCAGACATGTTCTACAAATTTTTTTTGAATAAGAATTACCGTATTGGCTCGAATATAAGACGACCCCCTCTTTTTCAAGACTCAAGTTTGAAAAAAGACTTTTTGAACACCAAATTTAATTTTTATACAGAAAATAATTACAGTGCACCACTACAGACGGGGCTCCCGCTGTGAGCGGCCCACTACAGACGGGGCTCCCGCTATGAGCGGCCCACTACAGACGGGGCTCCCGCTATGAGCGGCCGACTACAGACGGGGCTCCCGCTATGAGCGGCCCACTACAGACGGGGCTCCCGCTATGAGCGGCCCACGACAGACGGGGCTCCCGCTATGAGCGGCCCACTACAGACGGGGCTCCCGCTGTGAGCGGCCCACTACAGACGGGACTCCCGCTGTGAGCGGCCGACTACAGACGGGGCTCCCGCTGTGAGCGGCCGACTACAGACGGGGCTCCCGCTATGAGCGGCCCACTACAGAGGGGGCTCCCGCTGTGAGCAGCCCACTACAGACGGGGCTCCCGCTATGAGTGGCCCACTACAGACGGGGCTCCCGCTATGAGCGGCCCACGACAGACGGGGCTCCCGCTATGAGCGGCCCCTACAGACGGGACTCCCGCTATGAGCGGCCGACTACAGATGGGGCTCCCGCTATGAGCGGTCGACTACAGACGGGGCTCCCGCTATGAGCGGCCCACTACAGAAGGGGCTCCCGCTATGAGCGGCCGACTACTGACGGGGCTCCTGCTAGGAGCGGCCCACTACAGACAGGGCTCCCGCTATGAGCGGCCCACTACAGACGGGGCTCCCGCTAGGAGCGGCCGACTACAGACGGGGCTCCCGCTATGAGCGGCCCACTACAGACGGGACTCCCGCTATGAGCGGCCCACTACAGACAGGACTCCCGCTATGAGCGGCCGACTACAGACGGGGCTCCTGCTGTGAGCAGCCAACTACTGACGGGGCTCCCGCTAGGAGCGGCCCACTACAGACAGGGCTCCCGCTATGAGCGGCCCACTACAGACGGGGCTCCCGCTGTGAGCGGCCCACTACAGACGGGGCTCCCGCTATGAGCGGCCCACTACAGATGGGGCTCCCGCTATGATCGGCCCACTACAGTCGGGGCTCCCGCTGTGAGTGGCTCACTACAGATGGGCATGCATGTAAGCTAATGTAGCGCTATGTTTTACCATGCCCACGCCCTATAATCCGGAGCGCCTGTTGTATGTGTTAAATACAGAAACAGCACCCGTAACTGAGGCTGCACCTTTTAATACGGTGCGCCCTTTGGTCGCGAACATACGGTATATCGAACATAGGGCACGTTTGTGCGTGATATCACTCCGCGTCTGCGCAACGACAACAACCTCCTATCTTTAGTATTGCTGCGCCAACTGGTGGTCTTTTGGGTTGAGGATAACGGTGATCTATATGTAGCTATATGTAGCTATAGCGTCATTGGCCTCCACTCCAGCCACTCCTGGTAGTTCCTCAAAAACACTGAGTTTCTTGTGGATGCACAATCTGTGGAAGCCAACATAGAAATTTCTGAAGAGCCAAAGTTCTTGCAACAAAAATATAGTCCCCAATTAGCTTGTTTTGTTATCACGCGACCCCGTCCCCATTATCTTAAGAGAATGTAAAAGAATGAGTGGAGACAGAAGAGAGAATGAGACGTTTTTGGCGCGTGTCGCTCTTGATTTTGTGTTTATTTTTGCAGTAAACTTAAAGGAGGCCTTTTCCCTTTATGTTTGATTCCATTTAAGCTGATATTCCATTCTTGACATCTTTAAATTTACAGTATTCATGGCAGTTTTATTTGGTCATTTTGCTTCTTTTTATTTCCTATTTCCCACATTTATTCATAGTTTTTATTAGATTGCAATAAATCCTATAACATTGAACAGACTGACTAAAGTCAAATGACCTGCGGTTCCCACCGATAGCCGTCATTCTGATGGGTTTTTGCTGGCTGCAGCTGAAATATTCCAATGCTCCATGTCACAGAGACAGTAAATACTAAACCCTAAAGATTCTGAAGGCATTCTGTAAAATAGTAACGTATAATACAGACATTTGAAGAGACAATTAAGAGAATGTTTCCATGGTTCTAAGAGTGGCCGAGGAGCCATTTAGAACTTTATAAAGATGCATTGTGTGATACCAGGAACTAATTTAACTTCAAGGCGAAGCTGCTTCTGCTTTGTCGACCATCGACTGATCTCCTGAAAGTCCACCAGCGCTTTTTAAAAACTGATTTTTTCATCTATGGAGGGAGTAGACGGCAGATGTTTCCACAGATGCTCTTCACCAGTGGTCAGTGAGTGATGCAGCAGATGAGCGGGAGTTGACTGGCTCCAACCAGCTACCGTCTCAATGTCTCCAGCCCTTAGTGTGGATTCTCTACGAGATCAGACAGCAGCTTCACTCCTGAATCCTTCAGCTGGTTCCAACCAGGTCCAGTTCTCTGAGATGGGAGGGATTGGACCTCAGCGCCGAGGCCAGAGAGCCACAGCTGATCTCTGATAAGCTGCAGTCCTTTAATCTAAATAAAGAAGGGAAACTTTTATAAGGTTATAAGTGAAACCAGTATTCATCTGAAAGGTTAATCAAAGGCATGATCTGTAAATATTTAATTTAGTTCCAGGTTAAAAAATGATAGTAATATGTAATGACCACAATTCCAACCTCTCAGGTTTGCACTGTTCCAAAGGAGAATATATATTGTTCTGGCCCTCACTCTTCCCAGGTTCTCCCACCTCTTTCCCTCCCATCTCATCATGGAGATCCATCTCACCTGTGGCTCATCTTTAAAGGCACAACCTGTCTTAGATGACTTCCTGTCTCCCTCACCATCTCCCTCCTCGTTGGCTGGTGTCTACCAGGCACCCTCACCTAGTTTTGTCTAATTTTGGTTACCATCTGTCGGCTTTTTCATTGTCCTTAAATCAATTTATCATGAATAAGTGCCCCCGTGTGGCCCTCCCTCCTGAAGGAACTGGGCACAACACACACACTCAGAAAGTGTGAGGACCCTCGGATGGAATAATGGACATTTTTGAGAATGGTGTTTACCTCAGAGTTTCCAGTCGGCAGTTTGGAAAGTGGAGAAAACCACAGAGCAGCTTCACTCCTGGATCCTTCAGCAGGTTGTAACTCAGGTCCAGTTCTCTGAGATGGGAGGGATTGGACCTCCGCCGAGGCCAGAGAGCCACAGCTGATCCCTGATAAACTGCAGTCAATCAATCTGAAAAATGCAGGATGAGGTTATACGGTGCAGGTCTGCATGTTATCTGCGTCAGTACTAAACCTACGTTAGTTCTTAGTTGGGTCAGACCTGAATTCACGATATTCCAAGGAATTTTTTTAATGTGGTGCATCACAGCAGTGTTGAGAACAGCCTCACTTCACCATCTTAGCAGCTGGTATATAGGTAGAAAAATGAAGACTGACCTGAGCCTCTCCAGTTTACAGTTTGGACTCTCCAGTCCAGAACAGAGCCGCTTCACTCCTGAATCCTGCAACGGGTTGTAGCTCAGGTCCAGAACCCTCAGATGGGAGAGGTTGGACTTCAGAGCTGAGGCCACAGAATCACAGCTGGTCTCTGATAAACTGCAGTCCCATAGGCTAAAATAACAATTATTTTGAGAGAAGACAGATAAAAATCAACATGTACCAGAGCAAAACACAGCTTACAAGCAACAAACCTCTGGTCCTGCACCGGCTTATCTGCCGTATGTTCCTATTTTGGGTTCTTTCAGGGCGGTTGGACAAGATCTACACCGTATGTAAAGTGTGTGTGGGTCAAAATACCTTCCAAGTTTGTGAGACCACATTTCTCAATAGCACTCAACTCTTGTCAGGAGTTGGGACAAAGCGACCCACTCCTGATAGCTTGTGGGCGATGCTGCAGCGACCCTGCAATCCCTACACTCTCTGGTGAAACCAAATCAAAGGTTTTAGACACTGCTGGATGCTGGAAGGGTGGCTATAGTCTGGACGCAGAGTTCCCCTGACTGCACATTTCTCCAACAATGATTGGCAGCTGGTGTCACTTGTTCTCCAGATGAGAGAAGGAAAGAGAGCCACCCCACAGTGTGTTTGATTGACCCACTGCAAGCTCAATGCTGCCAGAAAACATTGCAGGAGCATCAATTCCCCTCAGGGCATCAACAAGGACCTCAGGAAAAGGTGCAGCTGCCACCTACTAGAGACAAGCACACTGAGCTGAGATTCAAAGCCCTCTCCTCCCAAGAGAAGAGCTTGTTTGTTGGAGGCTCTTCTGGGCGATACCTGGTGCCACAGCTCCAGCTCAGCCCGTCTCTGGAGCTGAGGTGGAGCTTAGCAAGTTTCATGGTTCTCCACCACTTCCTCTCGCTGAGGACCTTCTCAGCTGGTGGTTTCTGCTCCACCTTCCAAGTTGAGCAGGTGATACTTCTGCATTCCTGCCACCAGTGTCTCTGTAGAAAGAGTCTTCTCTACTGTTTTATATTATATTGTAGAAAATTAGGATTTTTGGTTGATGTCTTAGATGTTGTTGACTAAGAGCAGGTTTTTCTTTAATACCATAGAGAGATTCGATGAGAAGAGCAAATGTATTATTTCATGAGCTACTTCCACTACTATTATATACACATACTTCCATATTGTCTTAGATTGCAAGCTGCATTTATTGCATCGTTCATAGAAAGTCATATTTGTGAGGAGAAAAACTCAAATAAGGTCATTTTCTTTAATGACCATTACAACAGAAGGAGGCGATGAACAAACAGATTTATCTAAAAATGTGTGAAAACTTATGGATGGAAACCTTTTTAAAATGGTTGCATTGTGTAGAATCGGTGTAGAATCAACTTGTTGACTTCTGATTTGGACTCCAATGGAAGTGAGGTGCAACAATTGTGGATGCTGAAAGCTTCAGATCTTCATGAAGGTTTCTGTGGTTGGACTGACCTGCTGCCCCTTTAAGAGGGAGGCAGGTTTGGGCTTCTGGCTGGAATGAAGCCACCTAAGATGAGAATGACTGCAGGCTTTCGGTACCAAGGTTTAACAGGGCGCTCACTTCACACTTGGGCTTTTCTCTTTTTTGGGATGGCTTTTCTCAGGAGAGAAGGGGCATGGCACACTGCAGCAGCTTTCTTTTTGGGGTTTCTAGTTTTCCTTCTGATCTTTAAAAGACAGGAAGAACCATTTTTGATTGGTCTGAATGTTTGGGCGGTTTTGTGGCCAGCCTAAAATAAAACAAGACAAATCTACAACTGATACTTCCTTTCTAGTCATTGATGACCATCCTCACATGGGACAGATTTCCACAACCAATTTAATACTGCAAATCTGTCCTGTGTGGTCTTTTTTCTGAGAACTGTAACACTACGTTTATAACAAAGATCAAACATGTAAACATTTATTGTCTAACTAGTGACACCTGGGAAAGTACTGGATCATCTCTGACTGACCTGAGCGTCTCCAGCTCACAGAGAGGATCCTGGAGAGCACCACAGAGCAGCTTCACTCCTGGATCCTGCAGCTGGTTCCTACTCAGGTCCAGAACCCTCAGATGGGAGGGATTGGACCTCAGCGCCGAGGCCAGAGAGCCACAGCTGGTCTCTGATAAACTGCAGCGCCACAGCCTGGAAAAGGAATAAATGGGGCAAATAAAAACACATTTCTAAATCTGAAAATGAAGAGAAAAGCAGAAAATGTAAAGAAATTTAGAAAAGGCCAACAGAGGCCTCCTGACCTGAGCGTCTCCAGTCTGCAGTTTGGATGCATCATTGCAGAAGACAGTAACTTTACGTCGGCATCTGTCAGGCTTTGGTTCTCGATTAAGCTCAGCTCCCGTAGATGAGAAGGGTTTGACGTCATTGCTGAGGCCACAACTTCCCAAAACTCTTTGAAAGAAAACTACCAGGCAGTCTGTTGTGTATGAAACAAAAATAGTGAGTCAAACTTTGGGATTTCTAATCAACTTATCTGAGAATCTACCTCAACACAAATGTAGCTCATTTCCTGGAAAAGCTAAATTCAACACCGTAGAGCAACAGTTTGAACGACCATCAGATCTGAAATGCAACTGAATTATTCTCAACATTTGTCTTATTTTAGAACAGCTCATAATTACTCAATATTTAAAATGATTGTAGCAAATGGTTTAAAGAAACGTGCATCTTTTTATCTGTCTATCGGCTCTTTGGATATTTTGCATTTCATCCAATTTGTACGATGGTGCGTCAAGTCTTAATTCAGTGATCCGATCGATGACATCAGAGTCTCTGGTTGCATCGATTGCCCTCAGCTTCTGTTCTATCTGCCTGTTTCCCTTCAAATCATTTTCACTGCACCTTTTGTTGCTAGTGATGAAGTTGCCACCTAACGGGTGTGGAAAGGCTCAAACAACTTTGTGGGTCACATAAAGGCTCCAAACGGAACCGCCACAAAGACCTAAAACACCCATTTAAACCAACGAGGCCGGCTGTTTTTACGTTGAACAAATGAAGCAAAATAGCCACGTGTCATTAGTTAAAATGTGTTTTTCTGTCGTTTGAATACGATGTATACAAACAAACAAAAGTTATTTAATGACATGACAGTCATTTCATGATAGTCAGTTAACTTGTGGCTCCTATTATTCCTGCCTTATGTTGGTTTGTCTGGATTGACCTTTGAACTTATATCCAGCCAGTGTTGAACATTTCTGGATGAATTGTTGTTGTTTTTAATTTATGGATGCTGCAATGGAGATAAAGAATTGAAGGAATGACCACTGGAGGGGGTATTGCTACCTGACATGATCCACTCGCTTGATTTAAACGCCGATGTCCGGCCCTAAAAATCTTTACTTACTCGGCCTTCCTGCAGTTCCTCACAGCTGGAATCAGGCGACGTCGTCCCTCACTGAGGTGTTGTACTGCCACAGGTTCAGCTCATCCAGAACCTCCTCTGACATCTGCAGCAGGTAGGCCAGAGCTGAACAGTGGATCACTGACAGTCTCCTCCATGACTTCTTCTCTGACTTCAGGACCTCTTGGATCTCCTGATGGACTGACTGATCCTTCATCTCCATCAGACAGTGGAAGATGTTGATGCTTCTGTCTGGGGAGATTCCATCACTGTTCTCCTCCTTCAGGTTTTTGAGGACCTTCTGGATGGTTCCTGCGTGGCTGTTCCTCTGATCCAACAGTCCACCCAAGATCCTCTGATTGGACTCCAGAGAGAGACCATGAAGGAAGCGAACAAACAAGTCCAGGTGGCCATTTTCACTTTTGAGAGATTCCATTAGTGCTCTCCTGAGGAAGTCATCAAGAGATTTGACTGGACCGTAATTATACAACCCAACAAACCCGGAAAAGTCCTTTGGTTCAGAATATTTTAGGAACTGATTTATAACCACTGTGTCTTTCCTGGTGTGACGGTGGAACATGTAGACGGCAGCCAGAAACTCCTGAATGCTCAGATGAACAAAGCAGTAGACTGATTTCTGGAAGATCACACTCTCTCTCTTGAAGATCTCTGTACAAACTCCTGAGTACACCGACACCTCGGAGACGTCCAGTCCACATCGCTCCAGGTCTTCTGAGTAGAACATGATGTTTCCTTTCTCCAGATGTTCAAACGCCAGCCGACCCAACTTCAGAAGGAGTTTTTTTATCAGCCTCAGTCAGTTCCTCTGGTCTCTGCTTTCCTCCATACTTCTGCTTCTTCCTCTTTATCTGAACCCTCAGGAAGTGTGAGTAGAGGTCAGTCAGGGTTTTGGGCAGCTCTCCTCTCTGGTCTCTGGTCATCATGTCCTCCAGAACTATAGCAGTGATCCAGCAGAAAACTGGGATCAGACACATGATGTGGAGGCTCCTGGAGGCCTTGATGTGTGAGATGATTCTCTTGGACAGATCTTCATCACTGAACCTCCTCCTGAAGTACTCCTCCTTCTGGGAGTCAGTGAAGCCTCGTACTTCTGTGATCCTGTCAACACACGAGGGAGGAATCTGATGGGCTGCTGCAGGTCTGGAGGTGATCCAGATGAGAGCTGAGGGAAGCAGGTTCCCCTGGATGAGGTTCACCAGGAGCACGCCAACGGACGATACTTGTGTGACATCAGAGATGAGCTGATGCTTGTTGAAACCCAGTGAAAATCTGCTTTCATCCAGGCCATCAAAGATGAACAGAAGTTTCCAGACAGTCAGATCTTCTGCTCTGATCTTCTGTAATGTTGGATGGAAAACATGAAGCAGTGAGAGAAGACTGTGCTGCTCATCTCTGATTGGTCAGAACCACTCTGATGTGTCTCTGTTGCTCAGATAAGACTTTGAAGATGTCCTGGCACTTGATTGGAGTGTCCTGGATGTTCTTCTTGGAGGTTCTCTCAAGCTGTCTCACCTCATGTTGTGTGTCCACCTCCTCACTTTGTCCCTCAGTGATGTAGAGCTCAGTGTAGATCTTGTTCAGCAGGGTTCCACTTCCTGCTTCATGAGTTCCTTCAGTCACATGTTCACATCTTCTCTTCAGACTCATCTTATGACCTTCTATCACCTCCTGCAGATCACTTCCTGAACATAAGTAAACCAATGATTTCCATCTATAATAAATCATCAACACAACTACAAATTCATGACATCACAAATTAAATCTCATATTGAACAGTTTTACTTTGTTTGGGCTTCATTTCAGCATCTCCAGATCTGCTTCCAGATTGTGAACAAGAGGACTCTCCTGGTGGAGCTGACTGGTCCCAGTTTGATAGGATGTGCTCCCCCCTCTCACTATGAAACACATCTCTATTAGTCCTTTGATTTATAGGATGAAAGAACCTGATCAAGACTCAATATTGTTCCAGCATTTATGTCTGAATTCATCTTTCAGTTTAAACCTGATTCTTGTTTCTAATCAACAATATTCACATTAAGTCTGTAACTATATGACTGTCTGAGGTTTAAGTGTTAAACATCTCCAATAATAAACTCACAACCTGCTGCTGTTAATGTGACTAACAGCTGCCACACAAACACATCATCACGCTTTAGTTTTCTTACATTTCCTCTGAACTTCTGAAGGTTATTATATAATCTTTGGACTGGTCACTCTTCAGGGACACACAGCTGGGCACTGTGGACTCTGCTCTGTCCTCGTCCATCCTGAGGAAACATCAGAAATAGTGATGAGACTGTGATGAAGGTAAATAATCTGTAGAGGTTGTAGTTCAATAATCCCAATTCACTGCATTTTTATCAAACAGGAACATTTCTAATCCATTCTGGATAACAACTGAATCAATAAATCAATGATGTCTCTGTATCATTTTCATGTTTTCAGAGTTTAAGCTGCTTTTTTTAACTGTTCCCTGCAGAAAAGAACTGGCACCTTTTCCAGCCCCTCATCCTGCAGCACTGAATGTGCTCTAAAGTTCTTTCCAGAGCAAACGTCTCTGCACTTGCAGCAACATGTTGTAGTCATGGATCCGTGAGGAGAACCGGATACAGGAAACGCCCCCACTTTGATCCCAAAACCCAACTGGTGGCCAACGGTGGTCCGGCAACGACGGGGACGCTGGTCCATCGGGCCCACAACACTGGTTTTCCACAGGCCAACATGGTGAAAGGACTGTCTTCAGCTCAGCCACTAAATTATCTGGTGCTACATAAACATACTAGTCAGGACTTTTTAACTTCCCTCCTTTGTTCCCCTCTTCAATTATTTCTATGATCCAAGTCCTCAAAGATCACTGCTCTATTTAAAATAGATGAAAGAAATGACACCCACTCCTGCATTTCTTTCACAGTGGTTCCACAACATAGAACAATAAACCACTGTGAGAAAACGTGCAACATGAACCCAAAATCCTGTTGGTGTCCTGTGATCCTGTGTTGATTTATTTAATTATTTTTAAAGTTTATTGTCTTAAATAATACCAAAATATCCAGCTGTAACCTGGACTGTTGAACAACTCTAATAACTCTCAGAGCTTTTCACCTGTCACAAAATGTCGTTCTTCCTGCTTCGTCTGAACAGAATACTTTCACTTTTAAAACCTAATCAACAGCTTTATGGCGTATATATTACTACCATTAAAGCATTCTGGGAGGGTTTAAAGTTCTTTAGAATCAGTAGCAAAGAGCAGAAACATAAACTAAACTTCACTTAGAAAGACTATTCAACTATAACTAAAGCCAGACTATAAGAATGTTAAATAAGACCTATTCATTTATAATGTATAATGATGTTTTGTGCTAAAACTAAATATGAAGTCTAGTTGAATCAAATCTTGATTTTATCTCCAAACACAACTGTCAATTCTTTTCAATAATGCTCTTCGTTTCCACTCACCTTGTCGGTCTTCAGTCTTCCTGCTTAGTCTGAAAGGAATACTTTGATAAACTGGTTTGTTGGGTTCCCAGTTTCTGGGACCGTTGTTGCGGGTGTCTACCTGCAGGGGGCGTGGAGGAGCCGCTCATCAGCCACAGTGGCCCCGCAGACACACGCACCTGCGGTCTCTCTTCAATCTCCCGTTAGATTTAAGGACAGAACTCCCGTCTGCCAGCGGCGGAGGGTTTTCGGCCTCATCGCCAAACCCTGACTTCTGTGGCTTGACTATTTTTGAGAGTTTTCCTCGCGGACTTGTTTTGGACTCTCTCGAGGTCTCTCCGCCTCTCTGTGAACGCGGACCGAACTGTTCTTCTTCACTTTAAAACAAAGACGCTTTTCGGACACCATTCTCCGCCATTATTCAACCTGGTTAAATAAATAAGATTTATGATGTTTGACAGATTTGAAAGACTTGTAAAAGCAGCATATTTCTGCAGCCCTGGAGTCCAGGAGGAGCAGCAGAGGTCAGAATGTGTCGGAGCGCGTTTAACTATTGTCTGTAGTTCCACACGTGTCCACCGGGTGGCGGTAAAGCATCGCATGATATTTCTCCTTTTTGGAACTTCTTCAGCTGCGTTGAGCTTTAAATCTTCACCTGTCGCTCCCTTAAGCTCTAAACTTTGCGATTCTGTGTGTAGTTTGTTGGTTTAAATATTTCTGATGAATTCTGATGACGATGAGTGAAACTGTCAATGACCAATAGAAAGTTCGCCCATTGTTCTACTGCGTCACACATTTTCATTATTTATTGTCATGTTTGGGTCTAAACTGGACTAGTTCTGTGAGCTGTTTTGCTTTTTCTGTGGACCAGATGTTCCAGGCAGGTTCCATCATCGGACACAGACGGAGACAGGTCACGTGACAACAGTCAGCCTTTAGTTCTTTATTACAGGAGGATCTGGTTTATATACAGACACGTATCTGCAAAATACTAAAAAGTCTATGAACCCAAAGTACTAAAAAGTCTACGTCCACGCACACGCGTGTATTAAGTGTTTATACACACGTGTGCGCGTACGTGCACACTGTATATTCATCTTATCACTCCCGTCAGAGAAGCACGGACCACAGTTCTTTTGACACAGATGATTTATTGGCACGACATCACCGTAAACGCCATCACCACCGTCGAACTGTTTAGCACAACACACAATTAAACAGGTTTCACATATACAACACGTACAAACGCAACATAAGAAAAACAGATTACCTCGCTGGCTGCACCCCTGAGGGAATGAGTCCACCATGAGCAAAGAAAAACGTCTTAAAAAGAATGTCTTCTGCAACTTCCTCTTCTTGCAGTATTACCTCAAATAAAAGTTCGTGAAAGGAGTACCACATTAAAGGTCCGTCACTAAACAAAGAACAGAAACCACTTCCGCCTGTATGATGTGTAAAATAAAGGAATTAAATATTCATAAAAATAAACAATGTTAAATAAAATATTCTACAGACATAAAATGACAACATAAATGATATTTATGGCAGTTAAACTCCCACCAAATCAGTTATTGTGATTTCAATACACACTTTACACCTTTGCTACAACCTTACGTTTTAACGTAACATTTAACGTAACAAGTGAACTATGACACTTATTCTGCTTCAACCAATACAACAATCTTTTGCGCAGGCCGATCAAGATACACTGACTTAGTAGTACGCTTCCCTTGTTTGTCTAAGGTTGAGTCACTGACGAACAGTTTCACTTTTCTAACCTTTCCATCTGCACTGGGATACACTTCTGTCACTCTTGCCAGTTTCCACTGATTTCTTGGAGAACTGTCCTCACAAATGATAACTATGTCATCAACCTTTGTATCTCTCTTATCTGTTTGCCAGATTTGTCTCTGCTGAAGATTAAGGAGATATTCTTTCCTCCACCTAACCCAAAACTCATTTGACAGAAACTGCACCTGTCGCCACCTCTTACGCAAATACAGATCCTGCTTCACAAATTGACCAGGAGGGGGATACACTATGCTAGACTTCATCATGAGAATGTGGTTGGGAGTCAAAGGTTCGACACTTGTGGGATCATTTAAGTGTTCAATTGTTAGAGGTCTGCTGTTTATAACAGCCATCACCTCATACAGAAATGTGCGAAGTGAAGCAGTGTCAAGTCTTTTAGCAGATTCATCCAGGATTGCAGTGAGAACACTTCTGATTGTCCTTATTTGTCTTTCCCATACACCTCCCATATGGCTTGATGATGGGGTGTTCATTAGGAACTCACATCCATATCCCTTCATTTGTTCATGGTTCAGATCTTTCATTGCATTCATGAACTCTCTTTTCGCCCCTACAAAGTTTGTGCCTTGATCACATCTCAGCTGTCTCACATTCCCACGGATTGCAATGAATGTGCGCAGCGCATTGATGAAAGCATCTGTGGTAAGATCATCCAACATTTCTATATGTACGGCTCTTGAACACATACATGTAAAAAGGAGACCATATTTCTTGAGTTCTTTTCTTGCTTCCTTCATGTAGAATGGTCCAAAGCAATCTAGGCCACAATATGTAAATGGAGGAGTACTTTCCATCCTGTCTTCTGGCAAATCTGCCATCTTTGGATCTTGTGTGTTTCTTCTGTACTTTCTGCACATCATACATTTGTGGATGTGTGAGGCAACTGCACTACTGCAGCCTATGATCCATATTCCACTCGATCTTAGTTCATTTACAGTTATGCCTCTTCCTTGATGATGCACCTTTTGGTGGTAATGCTTGATAAGTAAAGAAGATACATGGCTTGTCTTAGGCAAAATGACAGGATGCTTGACATGTGGGTGAAGACTAGACCTTGTCAAACGTCCTCCTACCCTGAGCACACCATGCTCATCCAATGGACTTAGCTTGTGTAAGTTGTTTGTTTTATCCTTAGGTCTTACTTCATTGCATTGCTTTATACCTTTGATCTCAGAGTTGAATGCTTCCTCTTGGACCAGTTTAATAATGAAAAGCTCCGCTTCCTGTCTTTCTTCAATGTTTGTGGTTTCATTAGTCTTAGCTTTGAGACCCTTTCTTTGCTGTACATATCTTTTAAGACAGGCAATGGCTTTCACAGCTCTTCTCCAGTCAGAAAACTTTGATAAACAATCAAGCAAAGTCTTCTCCTCCTTTGCTTTTGTGTTTAGAACCTGAACTTTCCGTAGCTCTGGATCATCATCTTGGATTTCTCCCACCTTGATATTTCCTGCAGGTAGGTCCTGTTTCCATAGAAATTCTGGGCCAGTGAGCCAATTTGAACTGACAAGCTGATGTGCCATCAGGCCCCTTGAAGCGTGATCCGCCGGGTTATCTTCAGATTTCACATACTGCCATTGCTCAGCATCAGTGATGGACTTAATTCTTTGGATTCTGTTTGCGACAAACACTTGAAACCTTTTGGCATCATTGTTTATATATCCAAGAACGACCTTGGAGTCTGTCCAAAAATATTCTTGAAGACCATCTATATCAAGCTCATTTCTGAGCATGACACTCATCTTTGCTGCTACCACCGCTGCAGACAACTCAAGGCGCGGTATAGTAGTTACTTTGGTGGGACAACCCGCGCTTTCGCCATCACTAGCGAGCAATGAACCTCTCCCCCAGCACTAACTGCTCTGAGATAACTACACTCACCATAACCTGTGACGCTGGTGTCGGAAAAGTGATGGAGTTGGTACTTCTCAACATCTGTGAACCTTTCTGGAATGTAACATCTCCTAATTTTTACACTAGATAAATTCTGAAGATCTTGTAGCCATAACTCCCACTGTGATCTGAGCTCTTCAGGGAGTGGCTCATCCCAGTCAACTTTGTCTCGACACATTTGTTGTAAAAGCAGTTTTCCACGGAGGATGAATGGTGCAACAAACCCTAATGGGTCATAGATGGAAGCTACAGTGGATAACACTCCTCTTCTGGTCAGTGGACGTTCCTTGACAGTAACTCTGAACTGAAAATCATCAGAGAAGACGCACCACTGCACGCCGAGTGCACGTTCCATCAGTGGCTCTCCAAAAGCCATATCCAGGTTTTTCACGCTTTCTGCACACTCTTCCTTGGGTATCGACTTTAACACTTTGTCACTGTTGGAGATGAACTTGTGTAGCCTCAACTTGCCTACACTGCAAAGCTTCCTAGCTTCTTCGACAAGCTGGATAGCCTCTGAGTCAGACATCACACTAACAAGCCCATCATCCACATAAAAATTCTGCTGAACAAATTTCACAGTGTCTTGACTAACCTGGTCTTGACCTTCAAGAGCTATGTGTTTCAGACCAAAATTGGCACACCCAGGTGAAGAGGCTGCCCCAAAGAGATGAACTCTCATCCGAAAAACTGATGGTGGAGACTCAAGATCACCATTCTCCCACCATAAGAACCTCAAGTAGTCTTGGTCCTCAGGTCTCACATGGAACTGATGAAACAATCGTTCCACATCGCAAATAACAGCAACAGGGCCCTTACGGATTCTGCAAAGGACACCCACCAGGCTGTTTGTTAGATCTGGTCCAGTAAGAAGGTGATCATTCAATGATGTGTCCTGGAACCTTGCTGAGCAATCGAAGACTACACGAATTTTCCCAGGCTTTTGAGGGTGGTATACCCCATGGTGGGGAATATACCAGGCTGGATGATTGTTGAGTTCTTCTTCTGGGACCTTTTCTGCATCACCACATGTGATGATGTCTTGCATGAAGTTGATGTAATCCATGCAGTATTGTTTGTCTCTCTTGAGCTTTCGTTCTAGACACTTCAAACAATGAACAGCACATGGCATGTTATTGGGTAAGTCTGGCTTGTCTTGTTTAAAGGGTAAGGGCATTTCATAATGACCATCCGGTTTATGTTTGATTCCATCTTTCAGCTTGTTCAAGAACTGGAGATCTTCCTGAGAGAAGACTGCTTCTTCTCCCACTCGCACACTGAAGTCTGATTCCAGCACTTTGATTACATCATCTGGAGTAACCACTTCTTTGATGCGAGTGTTACAAACATAGTGAACTTCACTCTTGAGCTTGACTGTTGGTTTGTGTGCTGGTATTACCTGCCTTACAATGATGCGGTGACTTACACCAATTGCATCAATCTCCTTTTCTTTTTGTTCACCATAACTCACTATGCTCCAACCTAAATCAGTTCTCTGAGCAAATGGTTGGTTCTCTTCCCCAATTACAACTTCTCTGGGCATCAGAGCTTGTGGGCAGTTGTAACCGATCAGTAGGCCAATCTCGCATTCCATTAGTGGAGCAATGTGCTCTGCAAGATGCATCAGCTGAGGCCATGCCTTGGCAGTCTCTGGCGTTGGAATGTGTGAGCGATTAGCAGGAATGAATTCACGAGTGTAAGTTGTTGGCACTGTGATTTTCTTAGAGGAGAATAGCCCTCTTATTTGTAGGTCTTTCAGTCTTTTACAGGTGACTACTGTTTTCTTTGATGTCATATAGAGAGTTTCAGTTTAACTTGCTCTGAATTCACATCTAGAACGACTGCTACATCCTCAAGAATGAATGACGAGTCACTTTGTGAATCAAGCAGTGCATAGACGAGAACTTCCTTGCTTGAATCACTTGAGGTTGATACATAAACAGGTATAATTGTTGAAGTCTGAGTATTATTACTGTCTTGTACAACTCTGTTAGATGTGATTTCTTTGGTTACACTTTGTGCTTCAGAATTTTCTTTCTTTGATTCTTTTTAAGTGATCTTCATGAAGACATGTCGGGTGACGTTTTGAGCAGATGTCACACACCATTCGCTTACTGCAGCTCTTGGATTGATGGCCATGACTTAAGCATTCAAAACACAATTTCTCGACTTGAATAAACTTTACTCTGTCAGCAACAGGCCTTTCAATGAATCTTCTGCACTTATGTAAGCTGTGTCCTGTTTTCTGACAAAACACACATGTGACTATGCTCTTCTCACTAGTGTTAGTTGTGAGGATCTTTGCACCAACAGTTCTATTCTTGAAAACAACTGTGGTTTGGTTCTTAACTTTTAGTCTCTCAGATTCACTCTGCTGTAAAGCATGGTAAGAGGTTATAGGGTTACATGCGATGCTAGCTTCCATGCTTAGGAAAGTCACAAAATAATCAAAGCTTGGGAACCTTCTGTGTTCCAGCTGATACTGAGTAGCTTTCCGATTCCATCTGGTACTTAGCCAGTCAGGTAGCTTGGCAGTAAGTTTCTGATTCTCAAGTCCATCATTAAGAACATTTAAACTCTCATTATGGGTCATGGCAGATTTACAGCTACATAAAAAATCCACAAACTTTCTCAGTTCAGCACTCTCCTTTGGGCCTATTTTTGACCAAGCATGTAGTTTGTCTCGGAGGGCTTTAGCAATTACAAGGGGCTCACCATATCGTTCATTAAGCAAGTCCCATGCTGCATGATACGAGTCTTCTGAATCAGTCAAAAAATATCCTTCTAAAGCCTCTTTAGCAGCTCCTCCTACATATTTCTGAAGGAAGAAGATTTTTTCTGCTGCGGGAATATTTTTCCTCTCAATCAGTGTATGGAAGGATGACTTCCAGTGGTTAAACTTGAGTGGATCACCGCTAAAGATGATAGGCTCTGGGATAGGTAGCCTATTTGCTGATATGGCCTCAGCCAGAACTTTGACAAGCTCTCTTGAATTATCTTGAACAACATGTCTTGGAGCTGAATCACTTTGTGTGTGTTGATACACAGGATTCATCTGATTGGTTGCTTGCATATCTGTAGATAGTTCTGTGTTGTGTAGCATCTCACCTTCATCATAAACTTGAAGCTTTGCTCTGGCTGAGTTCAGTCTTTTCAGCTCCTCCAAACGCTCAAGTTCTCTTTTTAAGTCTTTGACTGACCTTTTTCTTGCTGCACTTTCTTCTTCTTGTTGCTTTAAAAGTGCAGCTTCTTTTCTCTCTCTTTCTATTTTGCGTTCAGTTTCTTCCTTTTCTGCTTGTAGACGGCGAGATACTGCAGCTGCTTCTTGGTCTGCAGCTATCAGCTTGTCCTCGACCTCAAGTCTTTGCAGTTTCTCTTGGTGACCCTCTTGTTCAGCCATAATCTTCAGTACAGCTTGTGTGGCTGCATATTCTGCTGCAGCTTCTTGTCTTTTGGCTGAGGATACATTAGAGACAACAGAATTAGCTTTAGAATACTTAGAGGCTGAATGTGAGCCGCTTGATACAGACGACGCAAATACAGAACCAGCATCAGGCCAAACAATCTTCTCTGCTGTTCCTTGCATTTGAAATTGGGCATTCTGAACCACAATCCCTGTGACAGATACACACTTATCCATCTTGCGGCGCATTTCATGTTCTGGGCTGTCAATCCTCCGATATTCATCATAAACAATATTCAGCTCTGACAACTCCCTTTGAACAGTGCTGATATGTTCTTCTAGAATGTTGCTAGGGTCCTCTTTTATTACAGACCTTTTAGCAACCTTGCTGAGAGCTTTCCAGCGGTCATAAATGCTGTCAAAGCGTAGAAGTAGCCCTTTAGTCTTTTCCTTGTGAAATTCTTTTCCTTTTTCTGTTAATGTGCGGTCTCTTTCACTTCTACGAGGCTCTTCAAACTGGACTACTTGTGCATCATCAGGCTCATCTATCTGCTCTGGTTCTGCCATTTGAAGGCTACTTCAGAGTGACAGTTTTTACTTTTGACAAATAAATTACTTAGAAATTAACTATATGTCATTAGCTTGTCTGACATAAGCAGTTTAGCCCTAAACATGTTCTTGAGGCACTCAGGTCAATAAACTTAAAGATAATTTTGCTTCTAATTAACCCTTAAAGCAAGCATTAAAGGACTAAACTTAAATGCTCATGAATTATTTCAAACCTTTCAAAATGTACAGATTACCCCTTTAACGAACGAGGCGCTCAAATAAGACATCAAACGTAAACGACATTAATTGCTCATTAAACTTATGACTACTGTCACTAAACTTCACAGTCCCTTGTGGTTTTCCAGACTTGTGTCCCTTTTCAGAGCATTTTAACTTGTGTGTCTGACTTGTGGACGTTCATGGAGAACCGTTGAACATGTGTCTTCTTGTTAAACATCGGCTTATCTGCTTTTCCTTCTTGACGAGCCGTCTGCGCCTCCTTGCTGGGCCCGAGCAGGTCCCTCGAAGCAGACTCGAGTTCGACTATCACTCCCGTCAGAGAAGCACGGACCACAGTTCTTTTGATACAGATGATTTATTGGCACGACATCGCCGTAAACGCCATCACCACCGTCGAACTGTTTAGCACAACACACAATTAAACAGGTTTCACATATACAACACGTACAAACGCAACATAAGAAAAACAGATTACCTCGCTGGCTGCACCCCTGAGGGAATGAGTCCACCATGAGCAAAGAAAAACGTCTTAAAAAGAATGTCTTCTGCAACTTCCTCTTCTTGCAGTATTACCTCAAATAAAAGTTCGTGAAAGGAGTACCACATTAAAGGTCCGTCACTAAACAAAGAACAGAAACCACTTCCGCCTGTATGATGTGTTAAATAAAGGAATTAAATATTCATAAAAATAAACAATGTTAAATAAAATATTCTACAGACATAAAATGACAACATAAATGATATTTGGGCAGTTAAACTAATATTCCATCTGTCTATCCCCAACTGAATTAACTCCACACCTATCTCATCAGATTATTTGTAACAGAATAAGCAGATAACGTAGCATTTCCCTGTTCATATCTGCTACTTGCAATTTAGAATTTGTCAATAAAACTATGCTATGACACAAACTACAGTTTAATAGACTGCTGTGCTCCTAAAAAGAGCAGCATTTGTGGCTCATAAACCTCACAGACACTGCTATGCTCTTTAAACATTTTTATGATCGTGAATTTTTCAATCAAATATCTTCTCTTTGATATGCCCAAAGCTGGATTCGAACTCTCCCTCTGGGGTCTTCAGGAGGTTTCAATCAGGTTGTCTGTTACAGCAATTGTCAACTGGCCCGCACCGGACCGGGATCGATTCCCGGCCATGGCACATTGCTTTTAAGTTGATTTCATTCATCGGAGTTGAATCTTGTTTGATTTTTTTGAAGGCGTTTCACCTCTCATCCAAGAGCCGATCTACGCAGATTTGATGATATGGCGCTCATAGGCTATATAGCCTTTTCTTTTTGGGGGGAATGGATTGGAGGCTGCTCCAACATTGAGGTTTGGACTGTGACAAAGCAAAATGGACAACCTCCACCAGAATAAATGTTGCAAGAAAATAAGTTTGAGTGTATTAACTTCAAAAGGCCATTTTCTTGCACCTGCTCTCGCTTACAGCCATACCACCCTGAGAACGCCCGATCTCGTCAGATCTCGGAAGCTAAGCAGGGTCGGGCCTGGTTAGTACTTGGATGGGAGACCGCCTGGGAATACCAGGTGCTGTAAGCTTCTTGCACTCTTCCACTGGGTCAGCAGAGGCTGCCAGTGTTCCTGATAATTATCCAGCCAGATGTAATTCACTTCTTCCGTACTTCTAACATTGACATTTAATGTTGCACGATTGTACATCGTTTGAGATTCAATATTTTATGAGTGTGTGTGTGTGTGTGTGTGTGTGTGTGTGTGTGTGTGTGTGTGTGTGTGCGCGTGCGTGCGTGCGTGCGTGCGTGCGTGCGTGCGTGCGTGTGTGTGCTTGTGTTTAAATAAAATTGAATTTCCCACTTTGGTCCACACTATTGTCAACATTTCTGTCTTCCACAAAAGCCAACTCAAGGCGGCAGATTCCTGAATTGAAAACAATATCTAAAGAACTCAAGTATCATACTAACAACACTAATATTCCATCTGTCTATCCCCAACTGAATTAACTCCACACCTATCTCATCAGATTATTTGTAACAGAATAAGCAGATAACGTAGCATTTCCCTGTTCATATCTGCTACTTGCAATTTAGAATTTGTCAATAAAACTATGCTATGACACAAACTACAGTTTAATAGATGGCTGTGCTCCTAAAAAGAGCAGCATTTGTGGCTCATAAACCTCACAGACACTGCTATGCTCTTTAAACATTTTTATGATCGTGAATTTTTCAATCAAATATCTTCTCTTTGATGATGCCCAAAGCAGGATTCGAACTCTCCCTCTGGGGTCTTCAGGAGGTTTCAATCAGGTTGTCTGTTACAGCAATTGTCAACTGGCCCGCACCGGCCCGGGATCGATTCCCGGCCATGGCACATTGCTTTTAACTTGATTTCATTCTGTGACAAAGCAAAATGGACAACCTCCACCAGAATAAGTGTTTCAAGAAAATAAGTTTGAGTGTATTAACTTCAAAAGGCCATTTTCTTGCACCTGCTCTCGCTTACGGCCATACCACCCTGAGAACGCCCGATCTCGTCCGATCTCGGAAGCTAAGCAGGGTCGGGCCTGGTTAGTACTTGGATGGGGGACCGCCTGGGAATACCAGGTGCTGTAAGCGTTTTGCACTCTTCCACTGGGTCAGCAGAGGCCGCCAGTGTTCCAGATAATTATCTAGCCCAGGGGTCGGCAACGCAAACTGTTGAAAGAGCCATATTGGACCAAGAAAACAATAACAAATCCGTCTGGAGCCGCAAAAACTGAAATGCCTTATAATGAAGGCAACACATGCTGTAAGTGTCGATATAAGCTTTATTAGCCTACTATCAAAATGATAATTAGGCTACAAATACATAACGAGCATCCTGGAGAGAATGAGGCACCACGTGACCACTCTGCTGTACGGTGGTGCTTTAAGTTTAACTTCCATTATAATGAGATGTGGAAATTAAATATTTATTATACAAATTTTTACAGCATTGGAAAACTTTAAGAATGTTTGTCATGTTTTTCCTCCTACAGAAATTATATTAAAACAAAAAATATATTCACACATCTTTTCCCTATATTTGCTAAAGCTCCAGAGAGCCACTAGGGCGGCGCTAAAGAGCCGCATGCGGCTCTCGAGCCGCGGGTTGCCGACCCCTGCCGTAGACTTTCCAGTTGTGGGCGACACAGATCTCACATTGGCATCTGAACAGTACCTCTCTTCTCTGGAGCAAATACCTCATAAAACTAAAGAATTCCAATCTTCCACGACCAATAAGGTAACACCTATTACTGCTTTTTATGACCAGTTTGCATCCTCAGTCACAAGAATGTTCCTCTTGATTGTGGGGTTAAAAAAACCAACTAGTCTGTCCTTTTTTCCCTCAGACAACCATAACAGTAAACAATGTAACACGCTTGCAGCTGTTTGAAGATGGTGGAGCTGACTGCACACTGTTGGCGCTTCACCCCTCCGGTGACCCAACACAAGGTCCGGAACCAGACTTGTGATCCCCCATCAGACGTGAAAGACAAGCAGTAAAGTGTCGTGTTTTACAACTCAGTCTTGGCTGTATACCTGCATGACGAGTGGTGGCCAGTGGATGATGTATTACGAACCACAGTCGAATCCAGACGTGGTTTGTTATCGGTAACAGAGCGTCTTTACGTCAGTGATTAACAAATTATGCTTCTTATTGTTTAGTAAATTAACTGGCCTGAAATGTGGAGGGGTAAAAGTACAATAGAGGAGCCTGGAGTTAAAGTACACTGCAACGGAAGATAGAAACTGGATCAACTGGAGCCTCAAAACTATGTGAAAGGCAACAGGAACATGTGAATGTAGTATTTTTTGGTAAATATAGGACTTGTGGGAACAGTTGGTCCTCCTAAATCAGTGTTTTTTCCTCTCCAGGTCCAGTCGATTGTGGAGAGGGTGATAGTGTTCCTGCTCAGTCGGGATGTGGACAGATCTTTGGATGAGACTGTGTGTTTCTCCCTGCACCCCCGCACCGAAAGCTGCAGCCTGTTGTGGGGAGAGTCAGGCGATCGGCTTCTACACGGTCAAACACAAAGGTGTGATGGTGGTGGGTGTGGGAGGGAAGCGGCAGTTTACAGTCTTTCACAGAGAAGGTAAGCTCCAGCTACATGTATGGGGCAGACCAATGGGTAGGGATGGGCGGGGCTTAAAATGTGTATATGCTCTCACCGCCAATGCATTTAGGCTACTGTCCTGATTAGTTGGATCTGCAGAGTATGTACTGGAAGCCAATAAATAAAATTCCTGAACAACATTTAGGGCTTGCTGTTATTGATATGCTCCGTAAGGTATCCCAGAGGGGGCTGCTAAATAAAACACCTGATTATTAAATTCATGTTTCAGCTCCCGTTTTTCTTTTCAGGCAGCCTCTGGGACACCTGGAGTGGTCAGGGCTACTTGCTGCCTGGGTTTGGACACGCCTGGTTCAAAGCCTGACATAAAAGGCACAACATCAAAGACTAAAACTCTACTCCTAAACATAAATCCTAATATACTTAAACTATCTACTTGTGTTAGTGAAACAGCATAACAGAATAACATAACAGAAGCTGCTAAAGTGATCTACATTTTAAACAAAAAAGTAAGAACAGGAAGACCAATGGAGAAGATACAGGAAGAGAACAAAAAGCTGCTGAGGTCAGTGATGGAGCTTCAGCATGAAGTCAGGCAGCTAAAAGAACAGCTGGCTGAGAAGGACGAGCAGTTGAGCCGGAGCACCAAAAGGCGCCAGATAAGAACAGTGGCTCATATGGACGCCCTGACCCAGCTGAACCAGGCAAGGGCTGATCTCACAGTCAGCCAAGACAAGTGCTCTGATCTGGAGGAGAAGTTGCGCAGTGGAACCAATGACAGCCACCAGAGTCCGGAGCACGGAGACCACGTAGAGCTCTCCAAGAAAGAAGAGGCTCTGAAACTGCAATTCTCAGAAAAAGAGAAGCAGATGGAGGCGTGGATGAGGCAGAAGCTCATTGGCGTGCAGGAAGAATTCCAGAGGAAGCTCCTGGAGAGAAAGAGAAGGACCAGCGTGAGATGCGTGAGAGAGAGGAGAGGCTGAGACAGCAGCTTGAGAGAGGGATGAGGGAAGAGAGGGACGACTGCTTGAAGAAGCAGCTGACCACGGTGATCGAGTCCTGGCAGACCGAAGCTCAGCGGTGGAGAAAACACCAGTCGGAGCTGGAGGAGAAACTCCACGAACAAGAGACCCTGCGCAAACAGCAAGAGGAGGAGAGGAAGCAGGAAACTGAGCGCTTCCAAGAGAACTTCCAGCAGCTTTGGGTAAGCAGCCGCAGATTTGTTTGTCCCGTCACTCCTGGTTTTGGAAGTTTAAATGTGTGGATGTGAAAACTAAAACCAATTCCTCCTTTCATCAGAACTACATTGAAAAGAAGGAGAAAAAGAAGAAGAAGAAAGGGGTCTGGAGCAGGATTCTAAAATTTTGGAAAAAGTGAACCCCAACACTTTTCCTTGCTTCCTGCCCTCAGTAGTTTTCCACTCTACCTGTCAGCCACTCCCACCTCATCAGGCCAACTCCACTCACCTGTCAGCTCCGCTGCAGCTCATCCCAGACCTGCCTGTCTTCATCCTGCCCGCCTCGCCTGTTCCCCAGGAAACCTGCCTGCTTCCTGTCTCCGACCACACACTCTGCCTCCGTGGCTCCAGCTATAATCTGCTTCCCCGGCTTCGACTCCTCTGCCTGGCCTCGACTCGTCTGAAGAAGACTGTTTCCTGAAATCACGGGGCTTCATAAATGCAGAAGTTGTCCTGGAAAAAATGTTCTATGTATCTAATGGCTTTTAGTTTTTGGGTATTTTTTTATGCTGAAGTAATTCACAACATAATTGTGGGATCCTAAAGTGAGTTTTTCCATTAATATTGTAATTCTATAATTTCAGACTGCTCAAATTATTTGCATCCTTATTTAAAAATGTAAAAAATGCAAACACTCTTTGAATCCAGCAGAAGATGTAGGTGTTCACACCCCCATGTGCATCTGCTTTCATTTATTTTATGCATTCTGTCATTTTTGCCATTTTCTGTTAATTAAAATACATTGATATTTTATTGTGCTAGCCATTTTACCATTCAATCAGTGCATCCTTTTAAGTCCATCTCCAGCAAATGAAATTACCACAGCAATAGGACACACTGAGCTTTTCTAAATGTTGAATAGGTGTAATAAAATGAAGTTAGAGCAACTGAGGGACCAACAGACGCTTCAACAAGACAGAAAAGTCAGAAAGTGCTTTCAGTTGATGTGTCGTAGGCACATTGGGGGTAGATTTCTGATGACTTAAATAGCTGACATAAATATTCAACTAAAAGACTAAATACAATTGGAGAAAAACAACAAAAACTAGCATTCCCACTAACGGTTAGGCAGCTTCTCCAGCCATCGAGGGTTGTCAGCAAACCAGGTCTTTCCACAGGCCTTGCAGCAGATTCACGAGAAAAAGATGAAATGCTGTCCACTGTGCCAACAATTACTTGAGGTCTTCCCACACCTGCAGAAACCACCAGAGGATGAGTACATCTTTGGAGACATGGCAGATTGTAGTTGACTATAGAAAATAACAGCTTATGTATGCACAGTAACTTTAAACATTAAAACACAAACGCTGTTCACCTTCGTAAGCGATATATAGAGGAGAGAGAGCGAGGAGAGAGAGAGAGAGAGAGAGAGAGAGAGAGAGAGAGAGAGAGAGAGAGAGCGCAGTGTCGCTGAGTCTAAAGGGGAAAAAGGCGCCTACTAGCGGCGGAAGAATCCCCCCCACCCACACACACACCGCTTGAATTTGATCTCATATGATCAAATTCAATAAAACATAAGATTAAGATTAAGATTAAGATTAAGATTAAGATTAACTTTATTCATCCCCGTGGGGAAATTGAATTATAGTAGCAGCGTATGCAGAGTAAAGAGACAGAAAAAAAAAAAAAATACAGATAAGATTAGAATGTTATAAGCATATATACAGCATATATTATAAGCATATATATAATATATACATAATATATACATAATATATACATATTATAAGCATTATAAGCATATATACATAAATATAGAATAAATTAGAAATAAAATTACAACATGAACATTACACAGTTGTTGTTATTGGCTGGGTTTGGATGAGTTATATAGTCTGATGGCGGACGGCAGGAATGACTTCCTGTACCGTTCCTTGGAGCAGCGAGGCTGCAGGAGTCTGTTGCTGAAGCTGCTCCTCAGTTTGTCCACTCTGTTATGGAGGGGGTGGGAGGGACTGTCCATGATTGTCCGCAGTTTCAACACCATCCTGTCCCTCACCACCTCGTCCAAGTTATCAAGTCTACAGCCAACAACAGACCCTGCCTTTTTGATGAGTTTGTTGAGTCTGTTGGCATCCTTTGCTTTAATGCCTGCACCCCAGCACACTGCAGCAAAGAAGATGGTGCTAGCCATGACAGACTGGTAGAACATGTGGAGCATCCTGCTGCAAACACTGAAGGACCTGAGTCTCCTGAGGAAATAGAGTCTGCTCATGGCCTTCTTGTAGACAGCATCGGTGTTTGTGGACCACTCCAGTTTATTGTCCAGCTGAACACCCAGGAACCTGTAAGATGGGACTAGTTCCACTTCTTTCCCACTAATGCAGACTGGGGAGGGTGGGGACTTGCTTTTTCTGAAATCCACCACCATCTCCTTCGTCTTGGTCACGTTGAGCTGCAGAAGGTTCTCCCTGCTCCACCTGACAAAACTCTCCACAAGGTCCCTGTATTCATCCTCCTGTCCATTCTCCACACACCTGACTATGACTGTGTCATCCGAGTACTTCTGGAGATGACATGTCTCAGAGTGGTACTGGAAGTCGGCTGTGTAGGTGGTGAACAGGAATGGGGAGAGCACAGTTCCTTGAGGAGCTCCTGTGTTGCTCATCAGGGGGTCGGACACACAGCTCCGCAGTCTCACAAACTGTGGCCGACCTGTCAGGTAGTCCTCGATCCAAGAAACAAGGGGAGCATCCATCTGCATCTTCTCCAACTTCGCCCTCAGCAGTCTTGGCTGGATGGTATTGAAGGCAGAAGAGAAGTCGAAGAACATGACCCGCACTGTGGTGTTTAGTCTGTCCAAGGAGGAGTAAGCCCTCTGCAGCAGGTATATCACTGCATCATCAACCCCCACCTTGGGCTGATAGGCAAACTGCAGAGGGTCCTGAAAGGGGCTCACCAGAGGTCTGAGGTGTGACAGCACCAGCCGCTCCATGACCTTCATAATGTGGGAGGTCAGTGCTATTGGCCTGAAGTCACTCGGTGCCACAGGATGGGTCTTCTTTGGCACCGGGACCAGGCAGGATGTCTTCCAAAGCACTGGGATCCTCTGAAGATGAAGGCTCTGGTTGAACAGGTGCTGCAGTATTCCACACAGCTGCCTGGAGCAGTTCCTCAGCACTCGTGGGCTGATGCCGTCTGGTCCGGCAGCCTTCCTCTGGTTGAGCCTCTCCAGCTCTCTCCTCACCTGGCCAGACGTGAAGGACAGTCCTGTCGGGGGGATGGGTGACATGCTGGGATCCATGTAGGGTGTCAGCAGGGGGGAGGGGGAAGAAGTTGGCAGAGGTGTTAGGGGCTCTGGGAGGTGTGAAGGGGACCCATTGTTATCCAGAGGAATATTGGGACAGCTGGGGGAGGGGGAGCTAGAGTCAAACCTGTTGAAAAACTGGTTCAACTCATTGGCTTGGTCCACGTTCCCATCAGCTGAGCGTATTCCTTTCTTCTGGAAGCCAGTGATCGTCCTCATCCCACTCCAAACATCCCTGGTCTGGTTCCTCTCCAGTCTCTCTTCCAGCTTCTTCCTGTAGGCGTCCTTGCTCTCCTTCAGACTGCGTTTCAGTTCCTTCTGTACACTCCTGAGCTCAGCCGGGTCCCCAGCAGTGAAGGCCCTCTTCTTCTTATTCAAAAGGGCCTTCAGGTCACTCGTCACCCATGGTTTGTTGTTTGGGTAACAGCGTACCTTCTTGGTGGGGACGGAGTTCTCAGTGCAGAACTTGATGTAGTCGGAAACACAGTCTGTCAGTCCATCCAGGTCCTCACCATGTGGTTCACAGAGAGCAGACCAGTTGGTGGTCTCCAGGACATCCCGCAGACAGTCCATAGCATCATCAGACCATTTCATAACAGTCCTCACAGTGACTGGTTGCTGCTGAACCACAGGTGTGTATGATGGGGAGAGCAGCACGAGATTATGATCGGACTTGCCTAGCGGAGGGAGTGCAGTGGAGGTGTATGCACTGGTGACATTAGCATACAGTAGATCCAAAGTCTTCCTGTCTCTCGTGCTGCACTGGACATACTGGTGGAATGTAGGGAGAGTGGACTTAAGGGAGGCATGATTGAAGTCACCTGTGATGAGGATAAAGGCTCCGGGATGTTTAGTCTGCAGGTCAGCCGTGACAGAGTGGATGACGTCACAGGCCGAGTCCGCTTTACCGGTCGGAGGAATATAAACGGTGATGGTGATGACATTAGTAAACTCCCGTGGCAAATAGTATGGACGGAGTCCGATAACAATAAGTTCCACGTCGGGACTGCACACGCGCTCCTTGACGTGAATATGCTCCGGGCTGCACCACCTGTTGCTAACGAACACGGCCAGTCCCCCTCCTTTTTCTTACATTAAGATAAAAATGTTATGCATTGGCCGGGAATCGAACCCGGCCGATCATCTGGGCCGATCTCTTCAGGCGATGAAGACAACAGGCTCCGCTCTGACGCGCTCCCAATTAACGCTGACCAGTGTGGCACGCTCAGCGCCCCTCACTGCGCATGCGCTCAGGCTGTGACCCTTGGTTCCCTTGCTGTGACCCTGGTATTGCTGGATTATTACCTCCATTTCCCCTGCGCAAACTGACTATTTATCAACCCTCTTTCCCAATAAAACACAAATTTCTGGCATAAAGAATAATAACTAACACTGTATGCTTGTGCAGATTGTGGACTGAGAACAAAATTCCCATCTTTTCCTTTATTTAATAAGACGTCTACTGTAGCTTTAGGAAGCCTTAAGTACTGCGGAAAACATGTACTACAGGTCAGAAAGCTCCCGTTTGGCTTTGATGATATTTTGAGAGTTCCGTCCGAGTGTGCCTTTTTTTTAAGACCCTAACAGGTAATGTTGTGTTCATCCAACAGTTATTGTACACATCAGTGGATTAGGAGAGATTAGGAGAATCAACAGATCATAGTACACTGACGCTGGGGGTGGGGGGGCTATGGGGTGTCATACCCCTCTATGGACACAAGGGGGCGCTGAAGTCCACGACATATGTCAACCTTGGGCATTTCGTTACAGGCCCCGATTTACACACTGCAAGTTCTGGGTCTGCGCAAGTATTTATGGACCGGAACAGTAAGACAACGACTGCATGTCATACGCACGACTTCTGTTTTAAGTCGGGCAGTACTTTTGTAAAACGACCCTCTTGCTAATGTGGACATTGCTCGTTGAGCAGCGCTTGGAAGTAGTCAAGTTTCGGTTCAGCGAAATCTTGTTCCGAATAATCTTCCAAATCATGGTCTCAAAAAGCAGCAGTACCTTTGTCATACTGTATATCCTTTTGTTTTTATTAAATTTGAATCAGTTCTCACGGAGGATTTATTATTACTAGTGCATTTAACGTGACGGTTACGTCATTTTGCGTAAGTGACTTTAACCCAACTAATATTAGTAGCTTTCCAAATATGAGACATAATTCTAATGCACTGTGGGGATTCTCCATCCAGTCCTGTCATGGGATTATTAAAATCATTTTTTTCAGGTTGTTGATTACATGTGTGTGCAGGTGTAAGAAAGTGATCTGTACACAGGCGAGATCACCATGTATCCCGTAGACCAGGGGTCGGCAACGCAAACTGTTGAAAGAGCCATATTGGACCAAGAAAACAATAACAAATCCGTCTGGAGCCGCAAAAACTGAAATGCCTTATAATGAAGGCAACACATGCTGTAAGTGTCTATATTAGCTTTATTAGCCTACTATCAAAATGATAATTAGGCTACAAATACATAACGAGCATCCTGGAGAGAATGACGCACCACGTGACCACTCTGCTGTACGGTGGTGCTTTAAGTTTAACTTCCATTATAATGAGATGTGGAAATTAAATATTTATTATACAAATTTTTACAGCATTGGAAAACTTTAAGAATGTTTTCATGTTTTTCCTCCTACAGAAATTATATTAAAACAAAAAATATATTCACACATCTTTTCCCTATATTTGCTAAAGCTCCAGAGAGCCACTAGGGCGGCGCTAAAGAGCCGCATGCGGCTCTCGAGCCGCGGGTTGCCGACCCCTGATCTAGCCGAATCAGAATCAGAATCAGAAGCAGAATCAGGTTTATTGCCATTGTTCATGTAATACAGTACACAGTATTACACAAACTAGGAATCTGTCTTGGCTGCGACATTCAACATAAAGAAGACAACACTAGAATAAGATAAATAAAATAAAATAAGACATATATACAGTATATACATAAATGGTAAGAAATAGTGCAGGTCCATGCAGGAGTAATGTATTGTTCGTGAGTCCGACTGGCTGCTGTACGTGGTGCTTAAGTGATAAGTCACTTGGTGTTCAGCAGCCTGATGGCAGAGGGGAAGAAGCTGTTCATGTAGCGGGAGGTTTTGGTCCGAATGGACCGTAGTCTCCTGCCTGAGGGGAGGGGGAAAACAGTCCGTGACCAGGGTGGGAAGGGTCGGCCGTGATCCGACCTGCACGCCTCCAGGTCCTGGAGATATACAGGTCCTGGATGGATGGAAGCCTGCAGCCCATCACCTTCTCGGCAGCGCGCATGACGCGCTGCAGCCTCAGTCTGTCCCTGACGGTGGCACCAGCAAACCACACGGTGATGGAGGAGGTGAGGATGGACTCCATGATGGCCGTATAAAACTGCGCCAACATCCTGGGAGGCAGTTTGAGCTTCCTCAGCTTCCGTAAGAAGAACATCCTTTGCTGGGCCTTCTTGATGAGGGAGCTGATGGTTGGCTCCCACTTAAGGTCCCGGGTGATGGTGGTGCCCAGGAAGCGGAAGGAGTCCGCGATGGTGATGGGGGAGTCCATGAGGGCAAGGGGGGGGCAAAGGGGCTGTGACTTTCCTGAAGTCCACAATCATCTCCACTGTCTTCTGAGCGTTCAGCTGCAGGTTGTTGTGTCCGCACCAGGACACCAGTCGAGCCACCTCCCTCCTGTAGGCAGTCTCGTCTCCATTGGAGATGAGCCCGATGAGGGTGGTGTCATCCGCAAACTTGATCAGTTTGACAGACTGGTGGCTTGAGGTGCAGCAGTTTGTGTACAGGGAGAAGAGGAGGGGGGAAAGTACACAGCCCTGGGGTGATCCAGTGCTGATGGTGACGGAGTCTGAGACAGTCTTCCCCAGCCGCACATGCTGCCTCCGATCCGTCAGGAAGTGAGTGATCCACCTGCAGAGGGAGGCAGGCACACTAAGCTGGGACAGCTTGTCCTGTAGCAGAGCGGGGCGGATGGTGTTGAACGCAGAGCTGAAGTCCACGAACAGGATCCTCGCGTAGGTTCCCGGGGAGTCCAGATGCTGCAGGATGGAGTGAAGGGCCAGGTTGACCGCGTCGTCCACAGATCTGTTGGCTCTGTAGGCGAACTGCAGTGGATCCAGGAGGGGGGTGGTGATGGACTTGAGGTGTGGCAGGATCAGGCGCTCTAAGGACTTCATGACTACAGAGGTGAGCGCCACAGGTCTGTAGTCGTTAAGCCCAGTGATCCGTGGCTTCTTGGGGACAGGGACGATGGTTGAGGTTTTGAGGCAGGCTGGCACCTGGCACGACTCCAGGGAGGAGTTGAAGATGTCTGTGAAGACAGGAGTCAGCTCCTCTGCGCAGTGCCTCAGGGTGGAAGGAGACACGCCGTCCGGGCCAGGGGCGAGGGAGGGGGGGGAACTGGTGGTAAGTGATGGGGGGGGGGACAAATGGTGAGTGATGGTGAGTGGAGGGGGGGTTGGGGCATGGCTGACGAGGTGTCAAAGCGGGCATAGTGGAGGGACAGACTCTGACAAAGGGCTTTGTGTCCTGACCCTCTGAAGCCTGAGGCCTGTAGTCGGTGATCGGCCTCAGGCCTCTCCACACAGAAGCAGAGTCGTTAGCAGTAAACTGCTGCTGAAGTTTCTCCGAATACACAGATTTAGCTCTCCTCAGTTCCTTGCTAAACCGGTATTTGGCCTCTCTGTAGCAGTCTCTGTCTCCATTTCAGCGGCTTCCTTTTCTTTCCTGATCTGTCTGAGTCTCGGTGTGAACCAGGGCTTGTCATTGGAATAACTCACCCTAGTGCGCGTTGGTAGAATGCGCTCCTCACAAAAGTGGATATATGAGGTCCCAGTGTCCGTGTACTCATCCAGATCATGTGTGGCCCCTTTAAACATGTCCCAGTCAGTTGTATCCAAGCACGTGCGCAGCTCCTCCACAGCCTCACTGGTCCATCTCTTCGTGGTGCTCACGGATGGCTTTGTTAGTTTAAGTTTCTGTCTGTATGTGGGGATCAGGTGGACCATCACGTGATCAGACAGTCCTAGGGCAGCACGGGGGACGGCCCGATACGCGTCCTTCACTGTGGTGTAGCAGTGATCCAGCGTGTTCTCTGCTCTGGTGGGGCATTTGATAAACTGTTTGTACCTGGGGAGCTCGTATCTCAGGTTGCTCTGATTAAAGTCGCCAAGCACGATAACCAGAGCGTCGGGATGGGTCCGCTCCACTTGTTGAATACAGTCCGCGAGCGTGCGCTGAGCCTCGCGCACGTCCGCGTCTGGCGAGATGTAAACAGAGGCCAGAATGAATGAAGCGAACTCACGCGGAGAATAGAAGGGTCTGCAGTTGATGAAGAGGTGTTCCACAGCAGGAGAACAGTGCTGGGAGATCACAGTCACATCAGTGCACCAGTCGCTGTTATGTAGAAGCAGACTCCACCGCCTGCTCTCCCAGAGAGCGCCAGGAACAGCTGGAATCCCCCGAGGAGGAGCAGCTGGAATCCCCCGAGGAGGAGCAGCTGGAATCCCCCGAGGAGGAGCAGCTGGAATCCCCCGAGGAGGAGCAGCTGGAATCCCCCGAGGAGGAGCAGCTGGAATCCCCCGAGGAGGAGCAGCTGGAATCCCCCGAGGAGGAGCGCGCTGTCTGGTGTCTCTTTCCTGAACCAGGTTTCAGTGAAGCAGAGAACACACGAGGTGGAGAAATCTTTGATCCGCATCAGCAACTTCAGCTCGTCCATTTTGTTACAAAGTGAGTTGGCGTTGGACAGAAAGATCCCAGGCAGCGCCGTGCGCGAGCCTCTCCTGCGTAGTCTCGCCAGGGCACCGGCCCGTCTTCCTCTCCTCCGCCGTCTCACCTTTTGGGCAAAAAGTGAACCAGGTCGGCTGCAGGAGCCAGAAAACTGGAAGTAAGTCCGTGGGGGTGAGAGTCCTGATGTTTAGAAGCTCTTCACGGGTGTAAGAGCAGGCAGACACACAATTAACAAACAAAAATAGACAAACAAGAACGCAGCGAGACGCCAAGGCGACCGCTCTGGGCGCCATTTTGGATGATTGGATGATTGCTGGCTGCAGGTGAAACAGTAAATACTAAACCCTAAAGATTCTGAAGGCATTCTGTAAAATAGTAACGTATAATACAGACATTTGAAGAGACAATTAAGAGAATGTTTCCATGCTTTAAGAGTGGCCGAGGAGCCATTTAGAACTTTATAAAGATGCATTGTGTGATACCAGGAACTAATTTAACTTCAAGGCGAAGCTGCTTCTGCTTTGTCGACCATCGACTGATCTCCTGAAAGTCCACCAGCGCTTTTTAAAAACTGAATTTTTCATCTATGGAGGGAGTAGACGGCAGATGTTTCCACAGATGCTCTTCACCAGTGGTCAGTGAGTGATGCAGCAGATGAGCGGGAGTTGACTGGCTCCAACCAGCCATGTCTCAATGTCTCCAGCCCATAGTGTGGATTCTCTACGAGATCAGACAGCAGCTTCACTCCTGAATCCTGCAGATTGTTGAACCTGAGGTCCAGTTTTCTGAGATGGGAGGGATTGGACCTCAGCGCCGAGGCCAGAGAGTCACAGCTGATCTCTGATAAACTGCAGCTCCTTAATCTAAATAAAGAAGGGAAACTTTTATAAGGTTATAAGTGAAACCAGTATTCATCTGAAAGGTTAATCAAAGGCATGATCTGTAAATATTTAATTTAGTTACAGGTTAAAAAAGGATAGTAATATGTAATTACCACAATTCCAACCTCTCAGGTTTGCACTGTTCCAGAGGAGAATCTATATTGTTCTGGCCCTCACTCTTCCCAGGTTCTCCCACCTCTTTCCCTCCCATCTCATCATGGAGATCCATCTCACCTGTGGCTGATCTTTAAAGGCACAACCTGTCTTAGATGACTTCCTGTCTCCCTCACCATCTCCCTCCTCGTTGGCTGGTGTCTACCAGGCACCCTCACCTAGTTTTGTCTAATTTTGGTTACCATCTGACGGCTTTTTCATTGTCCTTAAATCAATTTATCATGAATAAGTGGTCCCCGTGTGGCCCTCCCTCCTGAAGGAACTGGGCACAACACACACACTCAGAAAGTGTGAGGACCCTCGGATGGAATAATGGACATTTTTGAGAATGGTGTTTACCTCAGAGTTTCCAGTCGGCAGTTTGGAAAGTGGAGAAAACCACAGAGCAGCTTCACTCCTGAATCCTGCAGCTGGTTCTGACTCAGGTCCAGTTCTCTGAGATGGGAGGGATTGGACCTCAGCGCCGAGGCCAGAGAGCCACAGCTGATCTCTGATAAACCGCAGTAGTCTAATCTGAAAAATGCAGGATGAGGTTATACGGTGCAGGTCTGCATGTTATCTGCGCAGTGCCTCAGGGTGGAAGGAGACACGCCGTCCGGGCCAGGGGCGAGGAGCGGGGGGGAACTGGTGGTAAGTGATGGGGGGGGGACAAATGGTGAGTGATGGTGAGTGGAGGGGGGAGTTGGGCATGGCTGACGAGGTGTCAAAGCGGGCATAGTGGAGGGACAGACTCTGACAAAGGGCTTTGTGTCCTGACCCTCTGAAGCCTGAGGCCTGTAGTCGGTGATCGGCCTCAGGCCTCTCCACACAGAAGCAGAGTCGTTAGCAGTAAACTGCTGCTGAAGTTTCTCCGAATACACAGATTTAGCTCTCCTCAGTTCCTTGCTAAACCGGTATTTGGCCTCTCTGTAGCAGTCTCTGTCTCCACTTTTCAGCGCTGCTTCCTTTTCTTTCCTGATCTGTCTGAGTCTCGGTGTGAACCAGGGCTTGTCATTGGAATAACTCACCCTAGTGCGCGTTGGTAGAATGCGCTCCTCACAAAAGTGGATATATGAGGTCCCAGTGTCCGTGTACTCATCCAGATCATGTGTGGCCCCTTTAAACATGTCCCAGTCAGTTGTATCCAAGCACGTGCGCAGCTCCTCCACAGCCTCACTGGTCCATCTCTTCGTGGTGCTCACGGATGGCTTTGTTAGTTTAAGTTTCTGTCTGTATGTGGGGATCAGGTGGACCATCACGTGATCAGACAGTCCTAGGGCAGCACGGGGGACGGCCCGATACGCGTCCTTCACTGTGGTGTAGCAGTGATCCAGCGTGTTCTCTGCTCTGGTGGGGCATTTGATAAACTGTTTGTACCTGGGGAGCTCGTAACTCAGGTTGCTCTGATTAAAGTCGCCAAGCACGATAACCAGAGCGTCGGGATGGGTCCGCTCCACTTGTTGAATACAGTCCGCGAGCGTGCGCTGAGCCTCGCGCGCGTCCGCGTCTGGCGAGATGTAAACAGAGGCCAGAATGAATGAAGCAAACTCACGCGGAGAATAGAAGGGTCTGCAGTTGATGAAGAGGTGTTCCACAGCAGGAGAACAGTGCTGGGAGATCACAGTCACATCAGTGCACCAGTCGCTGTTATGTAGAAGCAGACTCCACCGCCTGCTCTCTCCCCAGAGAGCGCCAGGAACAGCTGGAATCCCCCGAGGAGGAGCAGCTGGAATCCCCCGAGGAGGAGCAGCTGGAATCCCCCGAGGAGGAGCAGCTGGAATCCCCCGAGGAGGAGCAGCTGGAATCCCCCGAGGAGGAGCAGCTGGAATCCCCCGAGGAGGAGCAGCTGGAATCCCCCGAGGAGGAGCGCGCTGTCTGGTGTCTCTTTCCTGAACCAGGTTTCAGTGAAGCAGAGAACACACGAGGTGAAGAAATCTTTGATCCGCATCAGCAACTTCAGCTCGTCCATTTTGTTACAAAGTGAGTTGGCGTTGGACAGAAAGATCCCAGGCAGCGCCGTGCGCGAGCCTCTCCTGCGTAGTCTCGCCAGGGCACCGGCCCGTCTTCCTCTCCTCCGCCGTCTCACCTTTTGGGCAAAAAGTGAACCAGGTCGGCTGCAGGAGCCAGAAAAACTGGAAGTAAGTCCGTGGGGGTGAGAGTCCTGATGTTTAGAAGCTCTTCACGGGTGTAAGAGCAGGCAGACACACAATTAACAAACAAAAATAGACAAACAAGAACGCAGCGAGACGCCAAGCCGACCGCTCTGGGCGCCATTTTGGATGATTGGATGATTGCTGGCTGCAGGTGAAACAGTAAATACTAAACCCTAAAGATTCTGAAGGCATTCTGTAAAATAGTAACGTATAATACAGACATTTGAAGAGACAATTAAGAGAATGTTTTCATGCTTCTAAGAGTGGCCGAGGAGCCATTTAGAACTTTACAAAGAAGCATTGTGTGATACCAGGAACTAATTTAACTTCAAGGCGAAGCTGCTTCTGCTTTGTCGACCATCGACTGATCTCCTGAAAGTCCACCAGCGCTTTTTAAAAACTGAATTTTTCATCTATGGAGGGAGTAGACGGCAGATGTTTCCACAGATGCTCTTCACCAGTGGTCAGTGAGTGATGCAGCAGATGAGCGGGAGTTGACTGGCTCCAACCAGCCATGTCTCAATGTCTCCAGCCCATAGTGTGGACTCTCTACGAGATCAGACAGCAGCTTCACTCCTGAATCCTGCAGATTGTTGAACCTGAGGTCCAGTTTTCTGAGATGGGAGGGATTGGACCTCAGCGCCGAGGCCAGAGAGTCACAGCTGATCTCTGATAAACTGCAGCTCCATAATCTAAATAAAGAAGGGAAACTTTTATAAGGTTATAAGTGAACCAGTATTAATCTGAAAGGTTAATCAAAGGCATGATCTGTAAATATTTAATTTAGTTACAGGTTAAAAAAGGATAGTAATATGTAATTACCACAATTCCAACCTCTCAGGTTTGCACTGTTCCAAAGGAGAATCTATATTGTTCTGGCCCTCACTCTTCCCAGGTTCTCCCACCTCTTTCCCTCCCATCTCATCATGGAGATCCATCTCACCTGTGGCTGATCTTTAAAGGCACAACCTGTCTTAGATGACTTCCTGTCTCCCTCACCATCTCCCTCCTCGTTGGCTGGTGTCTACCAGGCACCCTCACCTAGTTTTGTCTAATTTTGGTTACCATCTGACGGCTTTTTCATTGTCCTTAAATCAATTTATCATGAATAAGTGGTCCCTGTGTGGCCCTCCCTCCTGAAGGAACTGGGCACAACACACACACTCAGAAAGTGTGAGGACCCTCGGATGGAATAATGGACATTTTTGAGAATGGTGTTTACCTCAGAGTTTCCAGTTGGCAGTTTGGAAAGTGGAGAAAACCACAGAGCAGCTTCACTCCTGAATCCTGCAGCTGGTTCTGACTCAGGTTCAGTTCTCTGAGATGGGAGGGATTGGACCTCAGCGCCGAGGCCAGAGAGCCACAGCTGATCTCTGATAAACCGCAGTAGTCTAATCTGAAAAAAGCAGGATGAGGTTATACGGTGCAGGTCTGCATGTTATCTGCGTCAGTACTAAACCTACGTTAGTTCTTAGTTGGGTCAGACCTGAATTCACGATATTCCAAGGAATTTTTTGAATGTGGTGCATCACAGCAGTGTTGAGAACAGCCTCACTTCACCATCTTAGCAGCTGGTATATAGGTAGAAAAATGAAGACTGACCTGAGCCTCTCCAGTTTACAGTTTGGACTCTCCAGTCCAGAACAGAGCCGCTTCACTCCTGAATCCTGCAACGTGTTGGAGCTCAGGTCCAGAACCCTCAGATGGGAGAGGTTGGACTTCAGAGCTGAGGCCACAGAATCACAGCTGGTCTCTGATAAACTGCAGCCCCATAGGCTAAAATAACAATTATTTTGAGAGAAGACAAATAAAAATCAACATGTACCAGAGCAAAACACAGCTTACAAGCAACAAACCTCTCGTCCTGCACCGGCTTATCTTCCGTATGTTCCTATTTTGGGTTCTTTCAGGAAGGTTGGACAAGATCTACAGCGTATGTAAAGTGTGTGTGGGTCAAAATACCTTCCAAGTTTGTGAGACCACATTTCTCAATAGCACTCAACTCTTGTCAGGAGCTGGGACAAAGCGACCCACTCCTGATAGCTTGTGGGCGATGCTGCAGCGACCCTGCAATCCCTACACTCTCTGGTGAAACCAAATCAAAGGTTTTAGACACTGCTGGATGCTGGAAGGGTGGCTATAGTCTGGACGCAGAGTTCCCCTGACTGCACATTTCTCCAACAATGATTGGCAGCTGGTGTCACTTGTTCTCCAGATGAGAGAAGGAAAGAGAGCCACCCCACAGTGTGTTTGATTGCCCCACTGCAAGCTCAATGCTGCCAGAAAACATTGCAGGAGCATCAATTCCCCTCAGGGCATCAACAAGGACCTCAGGAAAAGGTGCAGCTGCCACCTACTAGAGACAAGCACACTGAGCTGAGATTCAAAGCCCTCTCCTCCCAAGAGAAGAGCTTGTTTGTTGGAGGCTCTTCTGGGCGATACCTGGTGCCACAGCTCCAGCTCAGCCCGTCTCTGGAGCTGAGGTGGAGCTTAGCAAGTTTCATGGTTCTCCACCACTTCCTCTCGCTGAGGACCTTCTCAGCTGGTGGTTTCTGCTCCACCTTCCAAGTTGAGCAGGTGATACTTCTGCATTCCTGCCACCAGTGTCTCTGCAGAAAGACTCTTCTCTACTGTTTTATATTAGATTGTAGAAAATTAGGATTTTTGGTTGATGTCTTAGATGTTGTTGACTAAGAGCAGGTTTTTCTTTAATAACATAGAAAGGTTCGATGAGAAGAGCAAATGTATTATTTTATGAGCTCCTTCCACTACTATTATATACACATACTTCCATATTGTCTTAGATTGCAAGCTGCATTTATTGCATCGTTCATAGAAAGTCATATTTGTGAGGAGAAAAACTCAAATAAGGTAATTTTCTTTAATGACCATTACAAAAGAAGGAGGTGATGAACAAACAGATTTATCTAAATATTCGTGAAAACGTATGGATGGAAACCTTTTTAAAATGGTTGCTGTAAAGCCAAACCCCTTGTTACTTGCTTGGCACTTAGTGGTTCCTGGTGGTGGGTAAGTGTAATTGCAAGTAGAATAGGGAAAGGTTTGTGACATCACCACGCAGAGGCGTGCCTTCCACACCTGAAAGGTGTTTCCAATTGTCCTCATTCCCAAGCTAGAAAAGCAATGAGACAATTCGCGAGGTTTTTGCTCGCAAGATCTGGAGGGACACTTGGTAAGCACTGTTTTAATTTGTTTTAAGCCTTAAATTTTGCTGTTGGAAGAAAGATGTAATACTGTATTGTGACTGCGCCGATTGTTGAGTTAGAATGTTCACTTTCACAAACAGCACTGTTTACAATTAGGATGTTGGTGTTCAGTGAGAGGCAGAGGCCCAAACAGGTATATTGTTGTAGTTTGTAGTGACTAAAACACAATTAACCCTGGTTGTCTTAATGAAATTATGGTGTAGTCTACTTCCTTGGTTACGTTATTGCGAGTTTGCACATTTATATTTATGACTATTGGGTTTTATGTGTAATATGTCTGTGAGTTTCTTAAATATGTTCATTTCTTTATTGTCAAACAATTTCATATGTTTATATTTCTCTTTTCTATTTCAAGGTTTTTCACCTAGTGGCCACTGGGCTACCTGTTGTGATCTTGGGCTGTCTCTCTGTAAACTAAAGTCACCCTGATGGAAATATTATAATAAAGGAAAATGGAAACCCAGACTGTTGCCTCTGAGTGAAATCCTAGTCAACCTTCAATCTTGCAATTCCTTTCAAGTTGGAAAATAAGGGCAAATAAACCTGAGAGAGAAAAGGAAAACCTTCACCCCAAAAATAACTTGACAGTTGCATTGTGTAGAATCAACTTGTTGACTTCTGATTTGGACTCCAATGGAAGTGAGGTGCAACAATTGTGGATGCTGAAAGCTTCAGATCTTCATGAAGGTTTCTGTGGTTGGACTGACCTGCTGCCCCTTTAAGAGGGAGGCAGGTTTGTGCTTCTGGCTGGAATGAAGCCACCTAAGATGAGAATGACTGCAGGCTTTCGGTACCAAAGTTTAACAGGGTGCTCACTTCACACTTGGGCTTTTCTCTTTTTTTGGGATGGCTTTTCTCAGTAGAGAAGGGGCATGGCACACTGCAGCAGCTTTCTTTTTGGGTTTTCTAGTTTTCCTTCTGATCTTTAAAAGACAGGAAGAACCATTTTTGATTGGTCTGAATGTTTGGGAGGTTTTGTGGCCAGCCTAAAATAAAACAAGACAAATCTACAACTGATACTTCCTTTCTAGTCATTGATGACCATCCTCACATGGGACAGATTTCCACAACCAATTTAATACTGCAAATCTGTCCCGTGTGGTCTTTTTTCTGAGAACTGTAACACTACGTTTATAACAAAGATCAAACATATAAACAGTTATTGTCTAACTAGTTACACCTGGGAAAGTACTGGATCATCTCTGACTGACCTGAGAGTCTCCAGCTCACAGAGAGGATCCTGGAGAGCACCACAGAGCTGCTTCACTGCTGGATCCTCTAGACTGATGTAGCTCAGGTCCAGAACCCTCAGATGGGAGGGATTGGACCTCAGCTCCGAGGCCAGAGAGCCACAGCTGATCTCTGATAAACTGCAGCCGCTCAGTCTGGATAAGGAATCATGGCAAGAAATGATCTCTTATTGGAGGAAAAGTCATATTACACTTGCTCAAAATCATTATTTCATTTTCTTTCATTATTTAATCAGGGCCCTTGGAGTCAGGAGAGCTCTGGCCCCCCACTGATAAACTGGGCTATTACAGCAACATAGTTAAAAAGTATCTATAAAATTGACTTTCAATGGCTCATTTATATTCATACTACACTTCTCTTCAAAAGTCAATGGAGTTTATCTTGAAGCCTTTCATTGTTTAGTTATGTCAAAGATAAAAGGAAGCTGACCTGAGAGTCTCCAGCTGACAGTTTAGACTCTCCAGTCCAGAACAGAGCAGCTTCATCCCAGAATCCTCTAGACTGATGTAGCTCAGCTCCAGAACCCTCAGATGGGAGGGATTGGACCTCAGGGCCGAGGCCAGAGAGCCACAGCTGATCTCTGATAAACTGCCGTGTGACAGCCTGGAAAAGGAATAAATGGGGCAAATAAAAACACATTTCTAAATCTGAAAATGAAGAGAAAAGCAGAAAATGTAAAGAAATTTAGAAAAGACCAACAGAGGCCTCCTGACCTGAGCGTCTCCAGTCTGCAGTTTGGATGCATCATTGCAGAAGACAGTAACTTTACTGCAGCATCTGTCAGGCTTTGGTTCCAGCTTAAGCTCAGCTCCCGTAGATGAGAAGGGTTTGACGTCATTGCTGAGGTCACAACTTCACAATGACTCTTTGAAAGAAAACTACCAGACAGTCTGTTGTGTATGAAACAAAAATAGTGAGTCAAACTTTGGGATTTCTCATCAACTTATCTGAGAATCTACCTCAACACAAATGTAGCTCATTTCCTGGAAAAGCTAAATTCAACACCGTAGAGCAACAGTTTGAACGACCATCAGATCTGAAATGCAACTGAATTATTCTCAACATTTGTCTTATTTTAGAACAGCTCATAATTACTCAATATTTAAAATGATTATAACAAATGGTTTAAAGAAACGTGCATCTTTTTATCTGTCTATCGGCTCTTTGGATATTTTGCATTTCATCCAATTTGTACGATGGTGCGTCAAGTCTTAATTCAGCGATCCGATCGATGACATCAGAGTCTCTGGTTGCATCGATTGCCCTCAGCTTCTGTTATATCTGCCTGTTTCCCTTCAAATCATTTTCACTGCACCTTTTGTTGCTAGTGATGAAGTTGCCACCTAACGGGTGTGGAAAGGCTCAAACAACTTTGTGGGTCACATAAAGGCTCCAAACGGAACCGCCACAAAGACCTAAAACACCCATTTAAACCAACGAGGCCGGCTGTTTTTACGTTGAACAAATGAAGCAAAATAGTCACGTGTCATTAGTTAAAATGTGTTTTTCTGTCGTTTGAATACGATGTATACAAACTAACAAAAGTTATTTAATGACATGACAGTAATTTCATGATAGTCAGTTAACTTGTGGCTCCTATTATTCCTGCCTTATGTTGGTTTGTCTGGATTGACCTTTGAACTTATATCCAGCCAGTGTTGAACATTTCTGGATGAATTGTTGTTGTTTTTAATTTATGGACGCTGCAATGGAGATAAAGAATTGAAGGAATGACCACTGGAGGGTGTATTGCTACCTGACATGATCCACTCGCTTGATTTAAACGCTGATGTCCGGCCCTAAAAATCTTTACTTACACGGCCTTCCTGCAGTTTCTCAAAGCTGGAATCAGGCGACGTCGTCCCTCCAATGAGGAGTTGTACTGCAGCAGGTTCAGCTCATCCAGAACCTCCTCTGACATCTGCAGCAGGTAGGCCAGAGCTGAACAGTGGATCTCTGACAGTTTCCTCTCTGATTTCTTCTCTGACTTCAGGAACTCTTGGATCTCCTGATGGACTGACTGATCCTTCATCTCCATCAGACAGTGGAAGATGTTGATGCTTCTGTCTGGGGAGATTCCATCACTGTTCACCTCCTTCAGGTTGTTGAGGACCTTCTGGATGGTTTCTGGGTGGTTCTCCATCTGATCCAACAGTCCACCCAAGATCTTCTGATTGGACTCCAGAGAGAGACCATGAAGGAAGCGAACAAACAAGTCCAGGTGGCCATTTTCACTTTTGAGAGATTTCATTAGTGCTCTCCTGAGGAAGTCATCAAGAGATTTGACTGGTTCAGAAAATTTTAGGAACTGATTTATAACCGCTGTGTCTTTCCTGGTGTAACGGTGGAACATGTAGACGGCAGCCAGAAACTCCTGAATACTCAGATGAACAAAGCAGTAGACTGATTTCTGGAAGATCACACTCTCTCTCTTGAAGATCTCTGTACAAACTCCTGAGTACACCGACACCTCGGAGATGTCCAGTCCACATCGCTCCAGGTCTTCTGAGTAGAACATGATGTTTCCTTTCTCCAGATGTTCAAACGCCAGCCGACCCAACTTCAGAAGGAGTTCTTTATCAGCCTCAGTCAGTTCCTCTGGTCTCTGCTTTCCTCCATACTTCTGCTTCTTCCTCTTTATCTGAACCCTCAGGAAGTGTGAGTAGAGGTCAGTCAGGGTTTGGGGCAGCTCTCCTCTCTGGTCTCTGGTCATCATGTCCTCCAGAACTATAGCAGTGATCCAGCAGAAAACTGGGATCAGACACATGATGTGGAGGCTCCTGGAGGCCTTGATGTGTGAGATGATTCTCTTGGACAGATCTTCATCACTGAACCTCCTCCTGAAGTACTCCTCCTTCTGGGAGTCAGTGAAGCCTCGTACTTCTGTGATCCTGTCAACACACGAGGGAGGAATCTGATAGGCTGCTGCAGGTCTGGAGGTGATCCAGATGAGAGCTGAGGGAAGCAGGTTCCCCTGGATGAGGTTCACCAGGAGCACGCCAACGGACGATACTTGTGTGACATCAGAGATGACCTGATGCTTGTTGAAACCCAGTGAAAATCTGCTTTCATCCAGGCCATCAAAGATGAACAGAAGTTTCCAGACAGTCAGATCTTCTGCTCTGATCTTCTGTAATGTTGGATGGAAAACATGAAGCAGTGAGAGAAGACTGTGCTGCTCATCTCTGATCAAGTTCAGCTCCCTGAATGAGAGCGGAAGCACCAGACTGATGTCTTGGTTCTCCAAACCTTCTGCCCAGTCCAGACTGAACTTCTGCACTGAGAAGGTTTTTCCAACGCCGGCGACACCGTTGGTCAGAACCACTCTGATGTGTCTCTGTTGCTCAGATAAGACTTTGAAGATGTCCTGGCACTTGATTGGAGTGTCCTGGATGTTCTTCTTGGAGGTTCTCTCAAGCTGTCTCACCTCATGTTGTGTGTCCACCTCCTCACTTTGTCCCTCAGTGATGTAGAGCTCAGTGTAGATCTTGTTCAGCAAGGTTCCACTACCTGCTTCATGAGTTCCTTCAGTCACATGTTCACATCTTCTCTTCAGACTCATCTTATGACCTTCTATCACCTCCTGCAGTTCACCACCCTCTAAAACAAACAATCTTTTAAATCCTTTTACAATTGTCATCTACAGCAGTAACACAGATGTCCTCAACTGGAAAATATTCTGTCATGTTTGAATGATAGAAGCAACAGTCGGGTAATGACCCATCTTACTGTCACTTTTAAATGTTATGTCTTCTTATGTACACCTATTCTTTTATTTCATTGGGTTTCAATCTAATTTAGTCTATAACAACCATTTCCATGTCTTCCAAGAGTTTGCTTGGACTAAACAGCTGGTAAAAGCTGGATGATATTTAGAAAAACACATCAAACCTTCTCCAAACACATCATACTCGGCAGACCCACTGTCCTGTAAAGGTCACCTGCCTTCAGCTCTTTAACACTTTCTAGGACTAAATGACTAAATGTTGCTAAATACTGTCTAAGCATTTAGGAAGGTCTTCAGAGGGTCCAGGGGTTCCAGTGGAACCAAACAAGAGCTCTCTGGATCTTCTCTTGCACATTGTAAATACACAAGTTGTTCCTTTATTCCGACCCAAAAGTATCTTATAAATACAAATGTACGAGCTTACGTGAGACGCTGTTGTTCAGGTCGGCGGTCTGCAGTTCAGTTCTCCGTTTCTTTTCACCCTTGGGACAGGAGGAATCTCCAATGGAAGCAGACCGTTTCTGATAGCTGTCAAAAATGGGAATCAATCAATCAATCTTTATTTATATAGCGTCTTATACAATCAAAATTGTTTCAAGGCGCTTTCCAGAATCCCAGGGCCTGACCCCAGACAAGCAACAGTGGCAAGGAAAAACTCCCCTTTAAGAGGAAGAAACCTTGAGCAGGACCAGGCTCATGTAGGGGGACCCTCCTGTTGATGGCCGGCTGGGTAAAGAGAGAGGAGAAGGGGAGGACAGGTAGAGGATAGGATAGGTAGGAGAGGAGAGGAGAGGGGTAGAGGAGAGGAAAGAAGAGAGGAAAAGGAGAAGGAAGAGGAGAGGAGAGGAGAGGCACAGAGCACAGAAACACACACAAAAAATATGATGCACAATCACTTCAACGGGGCCGGAGGTCATTATGCAGCTCCGAGGGCGGCGATACCTGTAAATAAATAGGGGGGTGGGAAGCTGAAAAACTACACAAGAATCAGCATAACTAGTCTGCTTGATGAGGAGAGGAAAGGAGAGGAAAGGAGAGGAGAGGAGAGGAAACCATGACCCAGTGGAGTGACAGAGGCCTGTCAGGTGATCATGTTTCCGGACCCCGGCAGCCTTGGCCTATAACAGCATAGCTAAGATGAGACCTAACGATTAGACGACCCCCTAAGTATAATTTGTCTGTCTAGGATAGTAACTGGAACTACTGAATTCGTAACAATAAGCTTATTCAAAGAGGTTTTGAGTCTGATCTTAAAAGTAGCGATGGAGTCAGCCTCCCGTACCTGGACAGGGAGCTGGTTCCATAGCATAGGGGCCTGGTAGCTAAATGCTCGGCCCCCCATTCTACTCCTAGAAACTCTGGGAACCACAAGTAGACCAGCATTCTGAGAGCGGAGCGGTCTATTGGGCTGATAAGGTATCACTAGCTCCTCCACGTAGGATGGAGCTAGGCCTCTGAGGACCTTGTAGGTCAAAAGAAGGGTTTTAAAAATTATTCTAAATTTAACGGGCAGCCAATGAAGCGACGCCATTACAGGACTTATGTGATCTCTTTTGTCAATACCTGTCAGAACTCTGGCTGCAGCATTTTGGATCAACTGGAGGCTTCTTAAAGAGTTGTTTGGACACCCTGATAATAAAGAGTTACAGTAGTCCAGCCTGGAAGTAACAAATGCATGGACTAACTTTTCAGCATCATGCCACGTCAGCAGTTTCCTGATCTTTGTGATGTTCCTCAAGTGATAAAAGGCACTTCTAGAGACTAATTTAATGTGTGAGTTGAAGGAGAGATTTTGATCAAAAGTTACTCCTAGATTCCTCACAGAGAGACTAGATGTTAATGAGATACCATCTAGAGTGATCATGTGATCTAATCTATCTCTGAGAGGTTCAGGACCAAACACCATGACCTCCGTTTTTCCTGGGTTAAGGAGGAGGAAATTTGAAGACATCCAGGACTTTATGTCTTCAAGACAGGTCTGGAGCTTCACTAACTTCTCTGTCTCCTCTGGTTTCATGGATAAATAAAGCTGAGTGTCATCAGCATAACAATGAACATTTATCCCATGCTGCCGAATAATGTTCCCTAAGGGAAGCATGTACAAGGTGAAGAGGATTGGTCCGAGTACAGAACCTTGAGGAACTCCATGGCTAACCCTACTGTATGAGGAGGGAACACCATGGACATGAGCAAACTGGGATCTATCAGATAAATATGATCTAAACCAGTCTAGTGCTGTCCCTTTAATCCCAATCACATGTTCCAGTTCTGTAACAGGATGCTGTGATCAACTGGATCAAAAGCAGCACTGAGGTCCAGCAGAACCAGCATAGAGACCAGTCCATGATCGGAAGCTATGAGAAGATCATTAGTGACTTTAAGAAGTGCTGTTTCTGTGCTGTGGTGAGCTCTAAAGCCTGACTGAAACATCTCAAACAGGCTGTTTCTCTGCAGGTGCTCCAGTAACTGAGTCACCACCACCTTCTCAAGAACTTTAGAGATCAAAGGAAGGTTGGATATTGCCTATAATTTGCTAATTTGTCAGGATCCAATGATGTTTTTTTAAGCAATGGCTTAATCACTGCCACCTTGTAGGACCGGGGTACATAACCTGACACTAAAGAACCATTGATCGGTCCAGGATAGAACTGCCTATCAATGGTAAAACACCCTTCAACAGGTGTGTTGGGATGGGATCTAAAAGACACGTGGTGGTCTTGGATTTCTGAATTAGCGATGACGCCTCAGAAAAATATATAGGGCTGAAGGAGCTTAAGGGCTCGTTGGAGACCCTGTATGTTCCCACAGTCGGCACATCTGGTGATGGTCCAGTTGTTGGGATGGCCTGGTTAGCTTTCTCTCTGATAGCTAGAACTTTATCAGTGAAGAAGCTCATGAAGTCTTCACCACTCAGGGAAGAAGGGATACGTGGATCTAAAACACTGTGACTCTTGGTTAATTTGGCCACAGTGCTGAAAAGAAACCTGGGGTTGTTCTTATTTTCCTCAATCAAAGAAGAAAAATAAGCTGTTCTAGCCTTGCAAAGGGCCTTTTTGTAAACTAATAGACAGTCTTTCCAGGCTACATGGTAGCTGTCTATTTTACAAGAATGCCACTTCCTTTCTAGTCTTCGCACTTTCTGCTTGAGGGTCCTGATGTGTGAATTATACCAGGGGGCACACCTCCTCTGATTTATTATTTTCTTTTTCAGGGGGGCAACAGAATCAAGCGTGATTCTCAGTGAGGTTGCTGCACCTTCAGCAATAGAGTCAACCTCAGCAGGGCTCAGATTATAATGATTGATCCCTGGGGAAACACACGGTGGTCCTGGGATCAGCACAGGGATCGCTTCCTTAAACTTAGCTACAGCATTATCTGAAAGACATCTGCTATAGTAAGACTTTGTTCTGAGCATAGAAGAATCCTTAATCATAAATGTGAAAGTGATCAATGAATGATCTGACAGGAGGGGGTTCTGAGGGAACACTGACACATGTTCTACCTCAACACCATAAGTCAGAACTAGATCTAGGGTGTGGTTGAAGTTATGAGTTGGTTGGTTTATCTGCTGGAGGAAACCAACTGACTCAAGTAATGAAATGAAGCCATTTCTAAAGCTGTCATTTATAACGTCCATATGGATATTAAAGTCTCCAATGATAATGACTTTTTCCGTTCTAAGGACCAAGTCAGATAAGAAATCAGAGAACTCAGACAGGAACTCTGAATGTGGCCCAGCAGGGGGCCGATATACAACTACAAACAGAAGTGGCTTTTCTGTCCTCCAGTTCAGATGAGTGATGCCAAGAGTCAGGCTTTCAAATGAACTGAAGCCATGTTTTGGTCTGGGATTAATTAATAACTTGGAGTGATAGATTGCTGCCACTCCCCCTCCTCGACCAGTAACACGTGGAATATGATAGTTAAGATGGGTAGGAGGAGTAGATTCATTTAAGCTCACATACTCCTCCTCCTGAAGCCAGGTCTCAGTAAGACAAATCAATGTGATGATCCGCTATCAGGTCGTGCACTAACAGGGATTTACACAAAAGAGATCTAATATTTAACAGTCCACACTTAATTGTGATATTAGTTTCTCCAACTTGTGCTTCAGTATTCATTTTAATAAGATTTTGGTGATTGACTGCTCCCCTGCTCTGTGCTTGGGGAACTTTTAACCGTGGAACAGAGACTACCTCTATAGTGTTAAATATGTTATTGTTGGTGGATGAGGGTTCTAAGGAAGCAGCAGAGAGGTGTGTAAGACTACACCTCTGCATCCTGGTCTGGACCCTGGATTGTCAGGTCACTTTGGGTCTAATAAAATTAGCCAGATTACTAGAAATGAGAGAGGCACCATCCCGTGTGGGATGGACACCGTCTCTCCTGACCAGACCAGGTTTTCCCCAAAAGGTGCTCCAATTGTCTATAAAGGCCACCTGGTTATCGGGGCACCACCGTGACAGCCAGCGACGAAGCGATGACATGCGGCTAAACATCTCATCGCTGGCCAGATTGGGAAGGGGACCAGAGAATGCTACGGAGTCCGACATCGTTTTTGCGTAGTTACACACCGACTCGAAGTTAATTTTAGTGACCTCCGACTGACGAAGCCGGGTGTCGTTGGCTCCGACGTGAATAATAACTTTACCAAATTTACGTTTCCGTCTCGCCAGCAGCCGTAAATTTGCTTCTATGTCGCCCGCTCTGGCCCCCGGAATGCTCTTAACTATGGTCGCTGGAGTCGGCTTCACGTAGCGCAAAACAGAGTCGCCAATTACCAGGGTCGGTTTCTCAGCGGGTGTGTTGCCGAGTGGGGAAAAGCGGTTAGCCACAGGAAGCGGGTGGTGGGGCACCGTGGGCCTTTGTTTTGGGCTACGCTTCCTACGAACCGTCACCGAGCCGCCCTGGCTAGCCGGCTGCTCGGCTGCTGCCGGGGGACCGCTAGCTGTAGCTACGCTAGGCGGCTCCGCAGCAGCTAGCTTACCCTGGCTACTTGACGCAACTCCAGCTAACTCCAAACTGCGGAACCGCGTCTCAAGCTCGCTAAGTCTCGCCTCCATAGCCGTAAATAAACTCCACTTTCTGCACCTATTCCCTTCACTAAGGGAGGCAGAGGAGTAACTAAACATTTCGCACGCTGAACAGACAAAGACACCGGGTGGAACAGATGGTGAGGCCATGCTAACGCTAGTGATCGGCGAAGCCCTGTATTTGTTTAATATGGGTTGTTTCTCACTGTTGTTATCGGGTGACTAGAATGTCCCAAGTGTTCAAAATTTTAAGTAAAGTGAATACAACACACCAAGTGCTCAATATTAAGTGAATACAACACACCGTGCACAATGCAACCAACGAACGATAGAGGAGACAGGAAGTGACGCAATACTCACGCAACCAATCCAATCAGGATTCCAATCAGGAATAGTGGTTATACATGTCTACTGGGCGTTAGCAACGCCTAAGAAAGGCTGCGTTCACTTCTACTTTCAGTTTGCTCTGACAGTTGAAGATTGAATGAACACTGAGCAAAAAATATAAAGTTATTTACGTTCTAACAAGCTCGTTTAGTTGGAGAAAAGTGTATTTGATCTAAGTGTTTAGTGGCTTTTCTTCATTGTGAATTTATGTTAAAAATAAAAGTGCCAAATCAGGAATATAAACTCATAGAATAGAACAAAAGTTCTCCATTTATGCTCCAAATACAGTAGTCTGGTCTCTGAAACTGATCATTAAATAGCACAGAGGTCACGCGTATTCAAAAGCTTATTTCAACCATTTAGAAATGACTGATATTGTTGTCTATGGGTTTATTAGAACCAGGAGCCTTATAAATAGACTTTTTAATGAATTCTCATGACATGTGGTGGAACAGTGTGGCAGAACAAGCTGCACAGACCTGCCATGTCTTACCCATCCGTATCTAAATGGAGAGCTGTAGCACTCTGCAATGGTGGATATTGTTGGGAAACTTTAAAATATATGCCTAGGAATTTTTGTGAGATGATGTAACCCATGTAGGAGAAATGACCAGTTAAAAACACAAGCAACTTTAAGTTTTAAAAGATTTACCACACTAAAATTAACATGGGAGTTAATGGGAGCGAACGCCTGACATGTTGGTGCACCGTTTCATTTTAAGGACCTGATGAATTTCATTTTTCACGATAGTGGAGGCTAATACCCACAAAATGATGTTTTGTATGGTTGTGAAATGTTCTAAGGCAGAGTTATGTGGTTCAGAAAACCTTACTTTAAAGGTGAGCCTTGAGGTCCAATACCGAAGTTTAAAGGGTGCCACACAAACACATCATCACGCTTTAGTTTTCTTACATTTGGTCTGAACTTCTGAAGTCTATTATTCCACGTTTGGACTGGTCACTCTTCAGGGACACACAGCTGGGCACTGTGGACTCTGCTCTGTCCTCGTCCATCCTGAGGAAACATCAGAAATAGTGATGAGACTGTGATGAAGGTAAATAATCTGTAGAGGTTGGAGTTAATAATCCCAATTCACTGCATTTTTATCAAACAGGAACATTTCTAATCCATTCTGGATAACAACTGAATCAATAAATCAATGATGTCTCTGTATAATTTTCATGTTTTCAGAGTTTAAGCTGCTTTTTTTAACTGTTCCCTGCAGTGAGAAAAGAACTGGCACCTTTTCCAGCCCCTCATCCTGCAGCACTGAATGTGCTCTAAAGTTCTTTCCAGAGCAAACGTCTCTGCACTTGCAGCAACATGTTGTAGTCATGGATCCGTGAGGAGAACCGGATACAGGAAACGCCCCCACTTTGATCCCAAAACCCAACTGGTGGCCAACGGTGGTCCGGCAACGACGGGGACGCTGGTCCATCGGGCCGACAACACTGGTTTTCCACAGGCCAACATGGTGAAAGGACTGTCTTCAGCTCAGCCACTAAATTATCTGGTGCTACATAAACATACTAGTCAGGACTTTTTAACTTCCCTCATTTGTTCCCCTCTTCAATTATTTCTATGATCCAAGTCCTCAAAGATCACTGCTCTATTTAAAATAGATGAAAGAAATGACACCCACTCCTGCATTTCTTTCACAGTGGTTCCACAACATAGAACAACAAACCACTGTGAGAAAACGTGCAACATGAACCAAAAATCCTGTTGGTGTCCTGTGATCCTGTGTGGATTTAGTTATTTAGTTTATTGTCTTAAATTGGTCCGGCTGAGAGATGCTAACTTGCACACGATTAGATGTTGTTTGACAGGTAATACCAAAATATCCAGCTGTGACCTGGACTGTTGAACAGCTCTAATAACTGTAAGAGCTTTTCACCTGTCACAAAAAAGTTTTAAAATGTTGTTAATACCTGTTAAGACTCTCTAACAACGTTAACAGCACAATACTCACCTTACATTCACCTTGTCGCTCTTCCTGCTTCGTCTGAACAGAATACTTTCACTTTCACTTTTAAAACCTAATCAACAGCTTTATGGCGTATATATTACTACCACAAAAGCATTCTGGGAGGGTTTAAAGTTCTTTTAGGATCAGTAGCAAAGAGCAGAAAAATAAACTAAACTTCACTTAGAAAGACTATTCAACTATAACTAAAGCCAGACTATAAGAAAGTTAAATAAGACCTATTCATTTATAATGTATAACGATGTTTTGTGCTAAAACTAAATATGAAGTCTAGTTGAATTTTCTTAAGTCAAGAATTCTTCAGCTCTATGCAGCTCTTCAATAGTCACAAAAATGTTTTCAAATCTTGATTTTATCTCCAAACACAACTGTAAATTCTTTTCAATAATGCTCTTCGTTCCACTCACCTTGTCGGTCTTCAGTCTTCCTGCTCAGTCTGAACGGAATACTTTTACCTTTCCTTTTTCCTCTGTTAATGAACAACTTTATGGCTGTTGATTAATATTCCACTACTATAAAAGCATTCTGGGAGGGTTCAAGATTCAAAGTTGTTTTGCTATTTTAATGCCATGAATATGTTTTTGCATTTAAATTAAAACTGACTAACTTAGTTAAATAATTAAGATTTATGATGCTTGACAGATTGAAAGACTTGTAAAAGCAGCATATTTCTGCAGCCCTGGAGTCCAGGAGGAGCAGCAGAGGTCAGAATGTGTCGGAGCGCGTTTAACTATTGTCTGCAGTTCCACGCGTGTCCACCGGGTGGTGGTAAAGAACCACATGATATTTCTCCTTTTTGGAACTTCTTCAGCTGCGTTGAGCTTTAAATCTTCACCTGTCGCTCCCTTTAAGCTCTAAACTTTGCGGTTCTGTGTGTAGTTTGTTGGTTTGAATATTTCTGATGAATTCTGATGACGACTGAAACTGTCAATGGCCAATGGAAAGTTCGTCCATTGTTCTACTGCGTCACACATTTTCATTATTTGTCATTTTTGGGTCTAAACTGGACCAGTTCTGTGAGCTGTTTTGCTTTTTCTGTGCACCAGATGTTCCAGGCAGGTTCCATCATCGGACACAGACGGAGACAGGTCACGTGACAACAGTCAGCCTTTAGTTCTTTATTACAGGAGGATCTGGTTTATAAACAGAAACGTATCTGCAAAATACTAAAAAGTCTATGAACCCAAAGCACTAAAAAGTCTACATCCACGCACATGCGTGTATTAAGTGTTTATACACATGTTTGCGCGTACGTGCACACTGTATATTCATCTAATAACTGTTAGTTTCTAAAACAGCAAAGTAGAGTCACTGAGGCACGGCTTCACCTCCTTTACACCGAGGTTTCCCTGAGCAGGTGTGATGAACTGTTGCAGAAGGAAAAGCATGGAACACGTTAATAACCGGACACAAAAACACTCAGGTTTATTGTCTGACGGCATCAGTGTCTCTGGTTGCATCTGTCTGAGGAGCATTGTGAAACCAGGAGCAGTGTAAATGGGGGGGGGGGGGGCAGTGAGTGGATGCTGCATTCATCAAACACACAATAGTCAGAAGAGAAGAAGGAAGAACAGAAGCCCGTGTTCCTCAGTGTTGGTGTGGAGACGCCTGTTTGGAGGAGCAGGAAGCAGGCTGGACTCTTCCAGCTGGCTTTAATGCCACTTCTCTTCTGAGAACCTCCCAGCAGCTTTCTCTCCACCATCTTTTTACGCTGAAGCTTTTTGATCATTTCAGGTCAGATGTTCTTGGACTGAGGTTAAACATGTTTGTTCTTGTGCTCGGAGCGAACCGACGATCCTCTAAAGTCAGGCATCCTAACGGTGGATGTTTTCTGAGGCCTGGAGGCTTTAAAGTGGCGCTTTTACCCACTTGTCCTCGTTCTGTTGGAAACTTGATCCAAAAACCTTTTCTGGAGCTTCATGTTCTGCTTTTTGAAGGAATGAAATGGTTTCATCAGCGCTGCCGGGGGCTGAGCAGGCTTCATAAATCTGAAGCTCTGAGATCCTTTAAAGATCTCCTGGAATCAGCAGATGGGGGTTTGATCAAAAACTGTAAGAATCAGTCAAGCTATCAAATCTTGACTCAGTCCAAGCGTGAACCAGTCCATCCAGAGCTGATTATGGCTCAGCCAGGAGGAAAGCACGGCCTGGGGGGGTTCATATGGAGCAGGCACACTCTGGCTCTATTGCTACTGAAAACAGCCCTTCAGCACAGCAGCCTGAAATACAGTTCTGGAGAACACCTGTTCCCAACAGAACCTGTTTAAAACGGGACCAGTAAAGATGCCCGGCGTGACCACGACCACGGGGAGAGAGGGGGGGGGGCAGAGACAGGCGGTAACGCCGCTGCCCACCGATTCACCTGGAAACAACAAAAACCCCAGCAGCTTGGACCCAATATGGCAGCGTGTTCCTCAGAAACGCTCCTCAAACTCTCCCCACAGCTTCATTGCTAAACAGGATTTGGGTTTTTTTGTCCGTGCTAAATGGAAAGTGTTTGTCCTTTGGTGGTCCAACAGGACCACGATTTGGATGGATGGATGATTTGATGTTATTGAGAATAAAAACAGCTGAAAATGGAAGCGGAGATGTTTCAGAGCACCAGAGTTCAGAAAGAGTTTCTAATCAAACACCGCCTGTTGGGAATGATGAATGGATGCATTTTTATTTAATTTAGACTAATTTAGACTAATTTTAACATCCTTTATGCCAGTTCCATAGAGCACACACACACACACTAGCAAAGATGATATCCAAACAGCCAAATAAATGGGAGTCAAAAGAAATCATTTAAAGCTCATATGTCAGAGTCAAGGTCGAGGGTTTTCTATGGCCCCCGGGATGATATTGATTTATTATTAGAACCGGCCCACAGGCCGCAGATGTTTTACACAGGCCAATACTACATTTCCCACAATGCAACGGTGACAGTCTGAGCGGGAGGTGGCTTCATTTCATTATTTCTCAGTAGTCATTAGCATAACAGCAAAAGTTAACTTCAGATCCCCATAAAATGGCAAAAGGAAGGTGGACACTGAGAACCGGGGGTTCAAACAGGTGGGAGTGGGAGCACATGTTCACGGAGGCAGCTGGGAAACCTGGGTGTCTTCTGTGTGGAGAAAGGGTGGCGGTAATGAAAGAATATCATCTGAGACGCCATCATGAAGCTAAACACAGCCGATCTGTCTCTGAGCTTTGTCCTCCACACGCTTTTTGGTGGCCTCCAGCTCCCTCTGGAAAAACTCTGACGCGGCAAATTGTTCAAAGGGCATTCTGGGGTCAGAGAGTCCCTCAGCAGCATAAGTCTGATGCACCTTCCTTGAGCAGTAGAAGTAGCGAACAGGACCCTGCTGATAGAAAAAGTGGATGGAAGATCCACCCGTCCCATACGGAGACTTGGGCTGTCCACAGGCCAGACAGGGTTTCGTCTGTCTCATCTTCTGCTCTGGTCGCTGCTGCTGCTGCTCCATCTCTAGAATGCCCTGCACAATTTTTTCAATGGAATCCTGCGTCAGAGGCGTGGGCAGGGCGGCTGTGGGAGGAGTGACAACAGCCGTCTCCATGGTGACTACAGGAACGCTGGTTGTTTTGCTCCCCTCTGTCAAGGAGTACCACAGCTGTTGAGTCTCCAGGAGCTTCTCTGGGCTGGTGTTCAGAGAAGAACTGGTGTTCAACAGCTTTGCCAGATGCTTCACATAGCGGGATATGTGAAACCTGGTTGTGGGGCGGAGCAAGCTGTTCGGATCGGCCGCAGACCGATGGACCATGTCTGCGTAGTCTGGATCCACAAGCCTCAGGATGTCCTTGTCCCCATGATGATACTGCAGCAAACTATCAATAGCGTCTTTCATGGGAAGAGTCCAGCGTGTGTGGTCCAAGACAAACACTCCACCACCAGTCTTCATGGGTCCAGTGCGGGCGCTCCTCGGCGAGGACTTCAGCGGCAGGGGCAAAGCTCCAGAGACGTCTGGAACACAAACAAAGCAATAATGCATCCTTAGTAACTCATATTATCGCGATATGGGCTATTGAGGAAACACATTAATATCCATCCCTTAATAACAGAAAGTGTAATATTTAACACATCAAAAGATTGAGATACACTGACCACAACCTAACTAAATCTATTTATTTTCAATCATTCGAAGGCCTTAATTCCAACATGCCGCTCTGAAAAACCCGATTATCGTTGACCCGCCCACTGATCTTTCAGGATCCTGGTCATCCTCTGCTGGAATCTCCTTTACACGTCCAGCAGCAGAGAGATGGAAGCTGACAGGTGGCGCAGGGGGAAGCGACGGCACAGCAGTCGCTGTTGCCCAGCTGGAGGAAGGTGTTGCCCCAGGAGCATCGTCTGGAGCGGGAGGGGGCACAAGAGCCGAAGGCCGATCCCTCTTCTGCATTTTGTGTTTGTCCCAGTCCAGAGGGAGCGGACGGCAGCCCGGTTCTCTGGACTCCAGCCCAAACCTTTCTCCAGTGTCTCTGTCAGAGAGGTGAACGCAGGGCACTTGTCTTGTCCCGTCACTGCCATGGAAGCAGAGTTCAACTCCCACATTGAGGCAGGGTCAAAGACAGCAGGGAGGACGGCGCCGGGCTTCTTCATGTCTACCGGTCGCTGAAAGTTCCACCGCACAACGCCGGTCATGGCCTGGGCCTGGAACAGTTCAGGGGAGACCTGCGTACCCGTGACCCACTGGGCCTGCTGGAAATGGTAGCCCTCCTGCTGAGATGTACCACGGACAGGGATCCAGACGGGGACTTTGGCACCTTCGCCCGCTACGTGGTTTAGCTGAAGGGTCCCTCCGTCCCTGTCCATTATCCCCTCAGACAGTTCTGGGTCACTGAGGCAACCACGGAGGATGTGAACCCTCTGAACGCGCCACGTCTTCAGCATGGATAGGTTAGGGTTTGCATGGAGCATTTTTCAGTTTGAATGACGGCAAACAAAGAAGATGGCTGATCTCACCTGTCCATCCAGGGGTAGCCGGCCTTTTCCACCCCAGCGTGGCTGTACCTCTGGGCCATTCCTTGCTACATCGGATGCAGGGACCTTTCTGTCTCAGCCTGAACCATCACCCAGGACACAATGAGCCAGTTCTCATTCATCACTGCGAAACTGGACATGGCTCCAGATGCCAGTGTCACCTTCCTCGCCATCTTCCTCGTGTGGTCCGACCTGAAAACCTGCCCCAACGTGCCCTGGAGGAGCTTGGTCAGAGACGGCTGTTGACGCTTGAACTCATCCAGCAGGCAGTCAGTCAGGTAGAATCCGGACACAGACACCCCACCCCAACCTTCTTGGTCCTCGTATGGCCCGAAAGCACGTGGCCGATCTTCCATCCTCACGTACTGGCCGATGGTTCTCTGTCCGTACGCCCCAGCCTCGGCCTCCCTGACGTTCTGTACAGCGTGCAGATACGCCAGGTGAGCTCGTTCATACTTGAGGTGCATGAGCTCATTCACCTGGTTCGCCATATCGGTCGGTGACTTGCCAGAACGCCGCAGTTCATCCATTACCGACTTGCACGCAGCCTTCTTGTAAGTCAGGAATGCAGGCAAAAGGTTAGTAAAGCGCACGGGCAGCTTCTCCACCCATGGAGGGTTGTCAGGACCAGTTCCTGCGACAGGCCTTGCAGCAGAGTCGCGAGGAAAAGATCAAATACTGGCCACGGACGCTGACGATCACTCCAGGTCTGCCCACGCCTGCAGAGACCACCTGAGGACGAGGACAGCTATGGAGGCACGGCAGGATGTCATTGTTCCTCAACCTGACCGTGATGTGGCTCTCTGGCTTCCAAATGAAAAATGGATGGAGCTGAAAAAAGTTGGGGGACGGGAGCTCAGCCACCATGTCCAGTAGCTCCGGCTGAGGAGGAAGACGCCAAAGAGAAATTGCGTTCCCAGGGTTATGCACTGGTCGGGACCCAGGCCACAACCCAAGTTGTTGAAGCTCCGTCCTCATCCACAGCTTTTGATGTTGTGAGCAGATCCACTTGCTCATGTCGTGGTCAGGGACAGGCATGGGAACAGGAGCTATGGGAACTAGGATAAAGTAAAGAAGACAGTTGAACAACATAAAGTTATCATTACTGAAGAGACAATTTCAGTGCCCCCGCCCTCACATGATATAAACACACGATACAAGGAAACACACACGCGCCTCGGACACTTGGTTTCATTCCAGAGCTCACACCTCAGATTTTTTCCATGTCAGTGACAAAGAATCGTGTCAATTTGAATCACCCCGGGACACTTTATTATTGTTCAACACCCCACGGAATGGGGGAAATGTACATGGTTTAACATACCACTCTTTTGGTCTTGGGTAGAGTCCGTCAAAGGAGGCACTCTGCCGTCAGAGGTCTGTGCCGTGCAAGAGTCAGGTCCTGAAAACAAGTGCAGACTTGCTATTAAGAAATTACAGTCACTTCACCTGATGACAACATGGAAAGAACAGTCAGCTGGACATTACAGAGACATCAGGTTGTTCATCAGCCCTAAATAAAAGAAAAGGAAACATACCTGAAGTTGAGTGGGGCTCCTCTACCTTTGTGAGACCCTCTGTCTCTGTCACCAGGAAGGCCAGCTGTGGGGGGAGGGGCACAGGTCTCTTCCTCTTCACACCTGGTGAAGCTGGAACAGCTGCAGGTACGGTCATTTTCAAAAATGAAATGACTTTATTTAAGGCAGCTGCAGTTAGCAGAACACTTGATTGGATGAACAGAATGACAATGTTTTTACCATCAACTAGTGATGCCTGGAGCTCAGCGGTATCTCCAGGTGGGGCTTTGGAGCGTGTGGCAGATGGAACTAAAAAGACGACATTAGTTTAGTCAGTTCAGATACAATGAGTTGTGAAGACGCCGTTATTAGTAGAAATTCAAGCAGCCTTATCGTTACTCCTCCTGCTTTTTAGAATTTTACATCATTAAAATGAAAACAATATAATGGTCTCATTCACACCAATTGAAATGACAATGTTAATCAGCGCTCTCGAGGCCGAGCAGGAGGAGCATTGGGACTCGGTCAACAAACATGCATTCGCGTGTTCGTACCCCGTGCATCCAAACTGTTTTTCAACGAAGCAGCAAAGAGAACAAAAACAAACACTTACCCTCCTCCTCATAGTCAATATCAGTTCATCATTGCACGGATCAATTCATAGTCCTCACGACGGTTATTATCACACCAACATATGAAGAGTAATATTAAGGAACTCGGCCGGAACATCAAGAACACAAAAATAATAAGATAAGTTTCAGATTTGGAGAGGAATTCTTCATGGAAAGGAACGGA